>NW_028283706.1:300000-443200 GCF_059441095.1 Idiotropiscis lumnitzeri
ACAATACCCACCCAAACTCACACCTGTTCGACCTGTTGCCCTCTGGCAGGCGCTACAGATGCATCAAATCGAGGACCAATAGACTGAGAAACAGTTGCTTTCCGAGAGCCATCTCCATTCTGAACTCTCACACACACACGAGAACACCCTTACCTTGCAGAACAGCATCGTGATGTGTTTTTATATACCCTATTCTGTACTAAATTCCATTGCACTCTCTTATTTATTAATCTAATTTATATATTTGTCTGTCTTATTGTTGTATTGCACTGGAGAGGGGAGCCTTCTAATCTCGTTGCACACTTGAGTACAATGACAATAAAGGGATTTCTAATTCTAATTCTAATTCTACTACGCATAGGAATGACTGATTGTAGTCATGGTCTTTACTGATTTATGATATTATTTTCACATGCTAAAGTTATATTACTTAGTTTATAAATGTGTGAACATAGTATTTTCATGACCTACACTCACATTCACATCATACATATTCAGTCTGCACATTACAAACTGATGACAAGCCAGACAGCACTTCATGGACAAATATGACAAAGCACATTCTCCACATAGGACATAGAGATGCAAACATACCAAATTGGGCACTGGATTTAGTTTTAAAATCGCTGCATTGGCTCCCCGTGTGTTTCAGGATTGATTTTAAGGTTCTTCAATTAGTTTTTAAATGCCTTAACGGTCTTGGGCCATCCTCGCGGACCCTGAGGTCCTCTGGCACCGGCCTGTTAATTATTCCTCGGGTGAGGACTGGAACACATGGCGAGGCTGCATTCAGCCATTCTGGTCCTCGTCTATGGAATAGCCTGCCGGAGGACATCAGGTCCGCAGAGACTGTTGATATTTTTAAAAGGAGGCTCAAGACCAGACCTGGGCATTGCACGGCCCGCGGGCCACATCCGGCCCGCCGGGTGGCACTGACTGGCCCGTATGACAGACCTGGGCATTGTATGGCCCGGGCCACATACCTTTGGTTGACTCTGACCGCGAGTGTAAGGTTAATTGGAAATTTCAAAATAAACATACTTTTTAATTTCACCTCATTCATGGGCGAAAGCTGCACTGCTTTTATTCTGAAATTGTTTTTTTTTTTTATTCCCGCACAATGTGCGTCGCACATAATGACGTAATGCGTTTATCAAGACATGCGCGCGATTGAATCACAACAAGACAACGTTCGTCCTCAAAAATGTCCGCTCAGGCTACAAAAAGAAAGGTAGATGCCGAATGTAGAATTTTCAACAAAAATTGGACAGCGAAGTATTTATTTACTGAAGTTAGAGGTAAAGCTGTGTGTTTAGTTTGCGGGGAGCAGATCGCCGTGTTGAAGGACTACAATTTGAGTCGGCATTACCAGACGAAACATGCAGAGAAATATAAAAACGGCACCAGATAACAATGAACTGGGACACTTTTTCTCAAAATCACAGTTCAGTGACAGTCAATATGTTGTATCTTGCTTAATGTTTGGTGCAAAAAGACAATATTGTGATGTCTTTAAAATGCTCAGAACCTTTACACAACTATCCAACAGTATATGGAACTCAAAATGTGTTTTGAAGTGAATGTGACAGAATATGTTTACTAATATGAGTCACAAATAGTAAAAAATGTTAATATTATGTCTACCATTGTGTTGAGAAATTTGAATGAATACATTTTTGTAAGGCAACCTCATTTTTTCAGTTTATTTGGTATTTAGTTTCATTGCTTAACTTTAATGCCAGCTTGTCAAAACAGTGCTATTTACTGCTTTTTAAAAAAGAAATACAATTAATATTATGCAGAATTGAGTTCAGCCTTTTGGCCCGGCCCTCCACAATATTTAATGTTTCTTATGTGGCCCCATGGAAAAAATAATTGCCCACCCCTGCTCAAGACTCACCTTTTTTGTTTGGCTTTTAAATAATTTATCTTAGTCTTTTAATTCAGGATTGTCATTTTATATATTATCATTGTCTTTAATTTTTTTTAGCTTCTTTGTCTTTTAGTATCATCATTTTTCTTATATATTTTAGCTGCGTCGTTTTATATTATTGTCTTTTAATTTTTAGCTTCTTCTCTGTCTTTTAGTATCATAATTTTTCTTATATATTTTAGCTTCGTCTTTTTATATTATTGTCCTTTAATTTTTAGCTTCTTTTTTGTTTAGCATTATCATTTTCTTTTATATATTTTAGCTCCAGTGTTTCCTCAAGGGGGGCCTCCGCGCTGGGAGGTGTGGCTGGCCTTCTCACAGGGGGCTTCATCCCGGAGGCTCCTTAGGCCCGGCGGACCGGGGCCCTCTGCACTATGTGTAGGGTCTACCCCGGTCAGTCTGGGCTAGGGGTCTGTGTGTTGGCGCAGCTCCCTGTGGGCGTGAGCCGTCATCCCTCTCAGCGCGGATGACCTACCCTGGGTACATTTTCTCATATGGTTTCTCTGTGCCTTACCCTGTCTTTCTACTAAGATGGTTTATTAAGTTGTGTGAATGCGAGTGTTCTGTGTGTGTGCGAGTTCAGGCGTGTATGTGGATGTGTCTTGTGTTTATGTTGAGTGGGTGGAATGGGTTTTAGTTTTTCGTTGTAATTTGGATGTTTTTATTGTACAGCACTTTGAGCCGCATTTTATGTATGAAAAGTGCTCTTATAAATAAAATTTGATTGATTGATTGGAGGGTTCAAGGGGACGCCATTGCAAAAACACATTCTGAAAGACATAATTTGATTTTGGAGCACACATACATGCACACTGACAAGATTACAGGGGAATACCAGCAGAAGAGACGGAGAGACTGCCCGCCGGAGAAGGCCAGCCGTGGAATACCAGTCTTGGGGACCAGCTGGGAATCAACCATCCAGACAATGATTAATCTGGAGAGGACCTTCCCTTGGACGTAGACCCGTGCCGGGGGAAGAATGTGAGGCTGGGCTGAGATAACGCACGACTCTTTTCGACTGTGCTTGCCCAAGTACATTTTCTCATGAGATTAAGAAAAAGCCGCTCAGTACTATTTCCTGAACCTCCGCCCTATTTCCTACCTACCATTCATTTCAAAAGTCCTAGATAATGTAGTCGCCACTCAACTCCACTCTCATCTCACCTGCAATAACCCTTTCAGTCCGGTTTCCGTGCACTTCACAGCACTGAATCAACTCTACTCAAGGTCACCTCTGCTCTCCTCATTGCAGCTGACTCAGATTCATTCTCCATTGTCATCCTTCTTAACCTGACTGCGGCCTTTGACACCATCTCACACACCATCCTTCTCAAAAGACTTTCTTCCATCGGCATCACCCACACCGCCCTCAACTGGTTCCATTCATACTTCAAAGACCGCACTCAGTTCATCCAGCTTAAATATTTCTCATCAAAGTCCCTCCCAGTCACCTCAGGTTTGCCCCAAGGCTCGGTCCTGGCCCCCCTATTATTTATCATATACCTCCTTCCCCTTGGCAGAATTTTCCGAAAATTCAATATCGCTTTCCATTGCTTCGCGGATGACACCCAGCTCTAGTTCTCCTGCAAACCCAGCATATCACTCCCTCCCACCTCCGTCACCTCCTGTCTATCTGAAATCAATGACTGGTTTTCTAATAATTTCATGAGGCTTAACAGCGACAAAACAGAAGTTATTCTTTTCAGTACAAAATCAATACAATCCAAAGTTGGCAGTTTTCCCATTCCTGTTGGCCCCTCCATTGTTTTCCCATCCCCTCAGGTCAAGAGTCTGGGTGTCATCCTTGACAGCACTCTATCTTTCCATAAGCATAATAACACAACCCGGTCAGCCTACTTCCATCTGCACAATATCAGTCAACACCGCCCCTCCCTTTTTCCCTCATCCACTTCTATTCTGGTCCAAGTCGAGTCAAGTCAATTTTATGTGTATAGCCCTTAATCACAGACAGTCTCAAAGGGCTTTACATAACCACAATCAACATCCACTGATCTTAACCCCCAGGAGGGCAAGGAAAAACTCAAAACCCCATTGGGGGAAAAGTGAGAAAACTTGAGAAGGGACCACAGATGGGGGGGAAACCCCCTTCCAGGATGACCAGGCTGCTTTGGATGCCAAGTGGGCAACATTTGACACATACAATGATGCTATACAATGTTAGATGAGATAATGTGAGAGTCAATTAAATGAAGTGCTGCAGGAAGATGACTTTAGTGGAGTGGGTCCTCATCCAGGACCGTAATCGCCATGGCAGCATATCCGAGGTTGAGCCTTTGATCTTGAAATAGTCAGTTTGGGGTAAATTCAGAACAGCCACTTCCAAGTGAATCACCATCACCTAATTCCCAAGCTGTGGAATTGGGAACAGAAAAAAAAGAACAGAAATAGTAAACAGGCCAACAAGTAGTTCAACGAAGTGCTGAAATATAGGGAAATCAGAAGAGGTGCTGCATGAAGACGACTTCGGCAGAGCAGGTCCCTCCCCGGTTGGTCAGTGCCGTAATCTTCATAGCAGGTCACCATCACCTAATTCCCAAGCAGGGGAAGAGGGGGCAGAAAAGAGGAGAAGCGGCAGTAAACAGGCCAACAAATAATTAAATTAGATGCTAAAGTATATAAATAAATGTCGCGCTGCAGGAAGACGACATCACTGGAACAGGTGCATGCCCAGTTTGTCAATGCCTTAAACTTCCTAGTGGGTCACCGTCACCTAATCCCCCAGCCGGGGAAAAGGGGGCAGAAAAGAGAAGATAAGAGAAAAAGCGGCAGTAAACAGGCCAACAAATAGTTCAACTAAATGCACAAGAGTATAAATGCGTCTTTAATAGTGTTTTGAACATTTCTACTGAGGTGGCGCCTCTAATACCTGAGGGTAGTACATTCCAAAGCATTGGTGCCCGAATAGAGAACGCTCTAGAACCTGTGGACTTCTTTTTGGCTCGCGGGATCACTAAAAGACCAGCATTTTGTGAGCGAAGGTTTCGGGACGGAACATATGGTACCACGAGGTCAACGAGATAGGAAGGTGCTAAGCCATGCAATATTTTATAGGCAAGTAGCAGAACTTTAAAATCACATCTCAAGTGGACCGGAAGCCAATTCAAATTGGCAAGTATCGGGGTAATATGATCAAACTTTCTCGTTCTAGTCAAGAGTCTAGCTGCTGCATTTTGAACTAACTTTTAATACTAGACATGGGGAGACCCGAGAGCAAAACGTTACAATAGTCGAGGCGAGACGTAACAAACGCATGGATTAAGATTTTTGCATCACAAGTTGATAGAATTGGGCGAATTTTAGCAATGTTACGCAGATGAACAAATGCAGTTCTAGTAATATTTTTAATGTGCATTTGAAACGACATAGTTGTGTCAAATATAAGACCGAGATTTTTTGTTGAATCCTTTTGGGCAATTTATCGATACTCATAGTGGTGTCTTTGAAAAAGGTACAGATGACGCGCTGGTCCAATGATCAGCATCTCGGTTTTATCTGAGTTAAGACGCAAAATATTGAAAGACATTCATAGTTTAATTTCGGCAAGGCATGCCTCTAATTTATAGCAATCACACGGATTCGTTATATCCAACGGCATGTATAATTGCGTATCATCAGCATAACAATGAAAACTAATGTGATATTTCCGTATAATATCACCAAGCGGTAGCATCTAGTACCAATCCCTGCGGAACTCCGCGTGTGATCTTACAAAGATCAGAAGACGCATTGCCATGAATTACACGGTGCGTCGTCTCCGACAGATACGAATTAATCCAAGAAAGCGCTGAACCTGAAATGCCAACACAAGTTTCAAGGCGTTTTAATAATATGTTATGATCAAGTGTCAAAAGCGGCGCCAAGATCGAGTAAGAGTAATACAGTGAACCCTCGGTTATCGCGGTTAATGGGGACCTCGTAGCGGTCGCTGCTCGGGCCCTAATAATAATTTCTACAAAAACAATAGGGACCTCGCCGCCGTCGCAGCTCGGGCCCTAATAACAATTTCTAGAAAAACAATAGGGACATCGCAGCGGCCACTGCTCGGGCCCTAATAATAATAATAAAAATAATAATGATTTCGACAAAAACAATGGGGACCTCGTAGCGGTCGCTGCTCGGGCCCCAATAATAATTTCTACACAAAGTCCATTGTGGTGACCCGCCCCCTTTTAAGTAAATTCAAAGTGGCCGACTTCCTGTAAAACCTAGCTCATTGCTCCAAGAGACTTTTTTGTAGGTCTTGGTCTTATACATACAGTGAACCCTCGCTACTTCGCGGTTCACCTTTCGTGGGTTCAGTGCTTCGCGGGTCTAAAAAATATTCGGGGGCATTGTAGTTTCGCCGAGCGGCACGACAGGGCGCTGGAGCGGTTAGACGGCCGGCGTGCGCCGAAGAAGAGCGTGGGCGAAGAGGAGAGTGGACGAAGAAGAGCACGTTCCCCCGGACACGATCGGTGGCGACGTTTCACGCGGTTCGGACCGTACCAGAGCTCCGGCCGGCGTGCGTGGCAGTTAAGCCGTAGAGGAGCACCTTCCTGTTAAGGATGTTTCTATCAAAACAAGCCTGAACAAATGAATCAACCAGCCAAGATTGTCTGTCATTTACGCGCGGGGCAGCCCTCGAACTCCGAGGCGAAGCCAGCGTGTTCGACTGCACACATGGTTTTTATTTGCATCAGCATAAGCAATTTGAATATGCAATACATACAGAATGGAAAACTTGACATTTGACTCCATCCCACTTGCCCACCCTCTTCCTGCCTATTCTAACGGTTTCAGCTTACAAGACACCTTTTGTTCATACTTCTGCTTATTCTAACAGCAAAAGTTCACTCTGAACTTCATTTGACCTGTGTAGTGTATTTTCACAAGGCTTAACGTGTTGAACTTATTTTATGGCCATGACGATATTGTTGCTTTAGAAATACCAAGCCTTGTGTTGGACCTCCCTAAATGCAGAAGTTACAGCCTTAAGAGGCCTCGGGCCCCAACATTATCTACGAAGGGTTAAAGAGGTCATCAACACCCCAAGGGAGGTGTTTACAGAAAAGGGTTCTGGCGTTGGGGAGTCACATTCGCGAGGAGGCCGTACCTGGCACCCGTAGCTGTCGAAAGTTTAATTAGAGGCCAGAAAGATACGAATGCATGTGCAACAAAGGGGGCCTGTAAGATTAGTTATAGTTTGAAACTTGCTAAGATGACAAACTAAACAACAAAACTAACAGATGAACATACAAACTTAAATTTCTTTAACATATCCCTCCTGTTTATCAAGTTTCAAATCTCATCATCAAAGGCTGTCGCTTGAGGGGGGAGAAAAACTACCCAAAAACTCAAAAATTCTTGGAGAAAAGGGTAGAAACCCATGCCCCGAACGAGAAGCCCAAAAAAATAATAACAATTAAAAGATAATAAAGCAAAGCTAATGCAGTTTTTGGTCCAATACATGTATGTACAAAATAAACCCGGAACATCAAACATTCACAACTGCAACTCTTTTCTGTGATGCAAGTTACATGAATCAGTGACCTTGAGCGTTTTTTCAGAGGCTGCAGGTTTTATTTGATGTGCGTGTAGTCAGCAGTCTGCGCCTGTGCAACTCGTCTGCGTTTGACGTTGTCCTGGTCTCGAGGTTGTGCGCTGACCAGGCACAGCCCTGCAAGGAAGTAGATGATGCATCTGGTCGACAGGGCAGTGCCCAGTTGCTGTTCGGCGGCTTGCTCCATCCTTCCGAGAGGGGTGTGTTTGCCACGGAAAACCCTCTTTCCAACTGTGGTCTTTTGTTGGTACATTGGAGTGTACGTGGTGGAGATCCTCTCCAAGGGACTTGCGTCGCTCAGCCTTCAGCAGGGACCGGAGAAGCTTGCACTGCGACTGATGGTTCCAGCCGCCACGCCCCTCGACCTTTGCTGCCGTCGGGGTCACTGCAATCACCTGATGAGGGCCGTCCCAGCGTTCACTGTCCCAACGAGGTCGTTTCAGCACCTTGAGGAAGAGTTGGTCTCCCACATGGACGTGGTTTATCTGTGGATCAAAACACACTGGCCAGTAATTGTGGTCAAACATGTCTTTCATGTGGACTGGGACAGATGTGCCAGTCGCTGGTGGTTCTGATGAACCTGAGAGTCTATGTGTGAGGCCATATAGGATAAAAAGGGGATAGTGTCCTTCCTTCGGCTGGCACTATCCTCATTGCTGTGATTGAAACACAGTCTGGCCATTGTCTCTTTTTTTTTTCTTTGTCTTGATAAGTCAGTTCCATTCGTGCGTTCCACAAGTCCTGCAGACTGTATGCAAAATGACGCTTTGAGTCAATTTTGCAACAACTGTCCCACTTGTTACAAACATTATTCACAAAATGCATCATTTTCACTTTAAATCACTCTTGAAATTCCAAATGTCAGGATAATTCGATTACACAACACTTTTTCCAACTGTTTTAACATCATCATGTGTTGTTGGAAACAACGTAATCCATTTTGAAAACACATTAATTATAACCAAACAATATTGCAACCCAAACAACTAACACTTTGTCTAAAAAAAAGTTTTTTGTTGAAAAGTCTATATGTGGGAACAATTTCATATCATACTTCCCCCTGTTGACACACATGTGTCACTCATGTTACTCCTCTACTCCTCAGCAATGTTTGCACCTTTTTTCTCCCAATGTGTGCATTCAATTAGTGGTGTATTTTTCCCTGGCGTGAGATCAAATTGTCAAGTTGATTTGCTGCGTGTGTGTGTGTGTGTGTGTGTGCATTACCCCTTGCTGCATTGTCTGCGAGGCAGTATTCAATTGTAATCGTTTCATTTTCTGTTCAGAAAATTTTGCATTTACAAATACTTATTTAGACGTGCTTTATGCACAACTTTTCTTTCATCTTTTGTGATTTTTTAAAACGCCGTTTGCCCAATGTCGACAGAACACATAAACATATATCTTGGCAGTCAGTCCAAATTGTAAAATGTTTTTTAGAAAACATCTTACAATTCTGGATCAGCACAGAAGTTTCTGCTGCTTGTCCTGCACATACAGATTTTAATATCCCTTGAAACAAAATGCTTTGTTAAAAAAAAAATTCCCACCCCTTTGCGGCCGTCAAAAAACTGTCTCTCCAGTCGGGAGAAAGGTGTCCAAGAGGTCAGGTCGCTGTTTGGTGGTAATTTGGACTCGGCTTCCACAGTCGTGTGGTGTGCCTTCTACTGGTGCGGGAAAAAGTGACGCTGGGCTGAGCGCACCTTATCAGTGTAATGTGACAATTAGGTCGCCGTGCAATGTGAATGTGGTGGGTGAAGGCTGCTTGATCCAATTGTTGTGACTAATATGCAAGTGATTTCATGAGCCCTGCGCGTCTGCAGCCACACAAGGTCATGAAACCATTTTTTGCAGTCACTGTTTGCTCAAATGGCTCATAGTAATTTGGTAGTGCTAATACATCTTAATCAATGAGTTCACACTTGACAAGTTCAAAAGCTTGTCAACCTCAAGTGTTCAAACATTTTTTTTTTCCTCAAATGTCATTGGCTTGTCATAAATGATGTCCAGCAATAGTCGTGTGATTTCTAAGTACTTTGCAATCCATGCCTGGCAATAATTGCGTACACCTATAAGGGACATCATTTACTTCTTTGTTATTGGTTTTAGGGCTCGGGCAACGCCTTCTTTTTGCTTGTCACCAAAAATGCGCCCCTTTTCAGTCAAAATGCGGCCTAAATATGTGACTTCCTTTTTTAACAGCTGCATCTCATCGGTTCAGTTTGATGACGCATTAAGTAATTCTCGAGGTCAAACATATGTTTAATATCTTCCTCAATGTCCTCACTGTTGTCACTGTCAGAGGGGGAATCCAGAGGTTTGGACATCAACTCGCAGTCCGAAGCCCCACTGGGGTCCCGGCCTAGTCATTCATTTTCCCAATCGTACACTTCCTTAAAACAAGTTCTCAAACCCTTCATTCATTATGTAAATTACTCGTCTTCTCCTTGGCCGCCCTCGTGTGCAAGCCTATCCTAGACGCTCACAGCAGAAAAAGAAGGGAGGGGGGGGGCCTCACTGTTCATACGCCAATCACGCGGTCCCCAGGCAACCAAGCTGCCAGGGGTTACGCCCCCTACCAAAGGCTCCAGTTTACTGGCCACTCCTCCCTGCCAATTTACGAGCAGGCAATCTCAAGCCAATGGCAACAGCTCCTTCCCCCTAAACTTTCCGCTCGTTCCAATTCACTTACGCTTTCCTTCTGGCATCTGCCCAACCTACTTTACCTCTCAGTCATCTCCAACCCCCTCTTAACTTTCCGCTCATCCTATTTCACTTACGCTTTTCCTTCTCAACCTACCTTGCCTCTCAGTTAGAGAACCAAATTCTGCCCCCGCACCTCAGGTTTGACACCACTTAAAATTCAAAATCAGGAAACACCTATGCTTTTGCAAAGATTCCTCATGTTCACTTTCAAAACCTTCATTCCATCTTTCATAACACCTACTTCTCTCTTTCAATTCATGCAACCAACTCAGTGTCTTACATCCCTCAACCACATAGGTTCTAATTCTGTTACTCTATACAGTTTTCCACTTGCAAATCTGCCTATGACACCTTTCTCACTTGCCCTATCATTTGGACTTCATCAATCCTTTCTATGGAACATTAATTGTTCCTTTCCCTTTTCTACACATTCTTTTTCTTTCTTTACACATTCCTTTTCTTTTCTTATTAACTTCCAATCTCTACACTGCAAAGTTTCCCTGGACTTTACTATACTACCCAATACCCCAATTTTAGAAAATTGGACCAGTTTGTCAACACCTAGGGTGTTCTAAAAACTGGTTTCTCATCAGTAGGACAGCAACTCAATTTTCCTGTTGTGGCAATTCTCACTTCAACTTTTTCAGGTGGAGATTTCTTGTCTATTACATCCACAACAGTCTGCTGTTTATAATCCTACTGTATTACATGGGATAAAATACCAAGTGGTATTAGTAATCCCCAATCGCACACACTCCAGCTCACTGACTCAACCCCCACCCTTTCTCTTCTTTGTTCTCACACACACACATAGTCAGACTCAGACATATACACGGGCCCACAAAACAACACACACAGTTCTCAACATTGAACAGCTACAAACGAGAAGCTAATCAATATTTTTCAATTTCAACTAACCTACATTTTTCCTTTATTTCAAATTCGGAAAGTTGACAGTTAACTTCCTTCATCAATTCTGCCGCCATTTCTGACAGTCTTAATTGTTATGGTGTCTAGTTATGGTTCCTCAGTGTTGAGAAAAATTCAAATTGCCTGACTTTGGGTTGAATACCAAGCTTCTACTCCCAATTTGGAGCGGGTATTCCTGGGTGTTTTTACTCACAACCCTCGGTCAGTTTTAGATTTCTCAAACGTTGGACATTCATACAATACACATACACACTCACAGATTGATCAGTTCTGTGTCTGTGAAAATAGATAAACTATTTTCGTCTTCTATAAATAACAAACGTTGTACTATCACTTCCAAATATAGTAATAATTACATCTGTACTCTACCAGAAATAAGGACCCCTAAATCTGTCTTCCAGAAAAAACAACAGTTAATTCTGTACTATCCGAGCAGATATAATCAACTACACTTGTACTCTCTACCAGACAAGGAATGCCTTAATCTGCCTTCCAGAATAAACAACAGTTAATTCTGTACTGTCCGAGTCTTCCAACAAGTCTTCCAAAATAGCAAAGTTAAATCTGTATTTCTTCCAGAAAATAGCTAAGCTAAGATGTACTATCTCTTCGGGTAAAGGAACTCCCTGAAACCCTACTATCCTTCAAAAACCCCAAAAAGTTTTTTACTATCTGTTGTATACAACCACTGACCTGTGACAATCTCTCCGCTGGTCGAGACACTCGCGGTTCATGGATGAAGTCTGTGTTCTCTCCGGTGGAGGATGGCCGAGGACCGGCCTCCTGGAAGAGAGGACTTTTCACGATGGCGCCGTTTTCAGTCGTCGTCAATCGTCCACCGCAGATCACACGTTTTCATCCGGCATTCGAAGGACCAAGTAATGTTAAGGATGTTTCTATCAAAACAAGCCTGAACAAATGAATCAACCAGCCAAGATTGTCTGTCATTTCCGCGCTGGGCAGCCCTCGAACTCCGAGGCGAAGCCAGCGTGTTCGACTGCACACATGGTTTTTATTTGCATCAGCATAAGCAATTTGAATATGCAATACATACAGAATGGAAAACTTGACATTTGACTCCATCCCACTTGCCCACCCTCTTCCTGCCTATTCTAACGGTTTCAGCTTACAAGACACCTTTTGTTCATACTTCTGCTTATTCTAACAGCAAAAGGGAGCATGTTCACTCTGAACTTCATTTGACCTGTGTAGTGTATTTTCACAAGGCTTAACATGTTGAACTTATTTTATGGCCATGACGATATTGTTGCTTTAGAAATACCAAGCCTTGTGTTGGACCTCCCTAAATGCATAAGTTACAGCCTTAAGAGGCCTCGGGCCCCAACATTATCTACGAAGGGTTAAAGGGGTCATCAACACCCCAAGGGAGGTGTTTACAGAAAAGGGTTCTGGCGTTGGGGAGTCACATTCGCGATGAGGCCGTACCTGGCACCCGTAGCTGTCGAAAGTTTAATTAGAGGCCAGAAAGATACGAATGCATGTGCAACAAAGGGGGCCTGTAAGATTAGTTATAGTTTGAAACTTGCTAAGATGACAAACTAAACAACAAAACTAACAGATGAACATACAAACTTAAATTTCTTTAACACTTCCCCGGGCACGGGCGGTGCCAAGCGACCCCTAAGTTTAACCAAATGGAAGCTCCGGAGGAGGAGGGCATGCTCGCGTCACAGTAAGCCGAAGAGGAGCACCTTCCCCGGGCACGGGCGGTTCCAAGCGGCCCCTAAGTTTAACCGAATGGAAGCTCCGGAGGAGGAGGGCATGCTCGCGTCACAGTAAGCCGAAGAGGAGCACCTTCCCCGGGCACGGGCGGTTCCAAGCGGCCCCTAAGTTTAACCGAATGGAAGTTCCGAGGAGGAGGTCGGGCGTGTGTCACAGTTAAGCCGAATTGGAGCACCTCTTCCGCCCGGGCACGAGCGGAGCGCGAGGCTGTCCGTTATGAAAGAATAAATAAATAAAGAATGCCACCTTTTTTTCACAGGGCACACCGGACGGCGTACCATCAGGTTAAAGTCGGAGTAATTAAATAAATACAAAAAGAATGGCTGGGGAATAAAAAAATAATACGTTTTAATAATAATTTGGTTTTTTTGTTATAACATGAATTTCACTCTCTCTCTCTCTCTCTCTCCCCGTATATATATATATATATATATATAAATATAAATATTTATATATTTATTATATATATTGTATATTTTTTTAAGCATTTTTGAAGGTGCGCCGCTACTTCGCGGATTTTCAGTTTTTGCGGGTGGTCTCGGTCCCCATTAACCGCGATAACCGAGGGTTCACTGTACTCCATAAAATTTACAAAAAGCGAGGTGAAACACTCAACCAGGGCTGCTTTTTTGAACATTTCTCGAGGGCCATGGCGAGCCATTTCAAAAAAGCTGCACAACTAACGTATAAAATATTGATAAATTTGCTCTGCCTGATGTGTGTGTCAAGTTTCACGAGTTGTCGTTCATATTTAGAACCTCATAATCAGCGTTGTTTTATTGCCGAACCGTGCAATGCCACTCCCACAACTTTTCACGAAAAAGGATGAATTTCGTATTGTGACATCCTCATGGCCGAAACAGTCCTCCGAGCATATATGAGGGCGACCTTGTTGAGTTGCACGGAGAAAAACATCCAAGAAAATAACTTGTATTAGCTTTTACCAGTTGGTGGCGCTACTACTACGATGAAAAATAAGTTGGTAGATGTCTTCAGGGCTGAAGTATCCTCAAATGTGTACAACTTCGAGAAGATAGGATCATCTGAGTCATGTTGCCGGAGCTTTTGTTGCCACAAAGTACAATCGGACTTTTCAGCACCGTAATAGCCACGCCTTTTGCCAAAACGTCACAAATTCGGCAGAGAGTAAGATCATTGTCTTGAGTCTTTTCTGACTAATTTTCAGTCGGATTCGTCAAAAGGGCACCGTGCAGTACGTGAAAATTAAAATAAAAACAAATTTTTGATTCCACTTGGCGGCGCTGTGTGTATAACAAAATAATAACATTAAGATGTCTTCAGGTCGGGACATTTTATTTACAGGTGAAGGTTTGGATTTTTAGGAGCATGTGCAGGGGAGTTATTAAGCATTCATTTATTTGTATTAGGTTCATTTTGTCTTCTTATTATTGATATTTGACTGATTCATTAAAAGCAGACAATTATGTTTTAGGTAAATTTTTTACCTGACATGTTTCGGCGAGTCTTTCGCCTTCTTCAGAGTGTCGCATGATGGTGTCTTGAGACCCGTCTTTATCAGCTGATGTTCCATGAGGGTGTGACTTACCTGTCAAAAAAATTAAAAATCAGAGCAGTAAAAGAATAAGCACAACATGAACATTACAAATCAGCAATCACTGACCACTGCAAAAGGGAAAACCACATCATGGACCGGGAGAAGGGCAGGGTTATCCGCACCGAAGAGAACAAACAACAGCGCTGGATCAGAGAGGCCATTGAGATCTGCAAGCGAGGCATAAAAACCATGAACAGAGACAAGGGAGCCTTTATCCTCTCGACCACCTGGAGCAGCATCTTGGCGGAGTGAACGGACAGCGGGGGGTGTGACTTGCCTTCATTCTTGTGACAGGTAAGTCACGCCCTCATTGAACATCAGCTGATAAAGACGGGTCACAATACACCATCATGTGACACTCTGAAGAAGGCGAAAGACTTTTGTATTGTGACATCCTCAAGGCCTAAACACTCATCCGAGCAAATATAAGGTAGATTTTGTGAACCTGCCCGGAGAAAAACATCAACGAAAATAATTTGTATTTGTTTTAACCAGTTGGTGGCGCTACCACTGCGATCAAAAATAAGTTGGCAGCCGTCTTCAGGGCCTGAATATCCTCAAATGTGAAAAATTTCGAGAAGATGGATCATCTGAATCATTTTGCAGGAACTTTTGTTGCCACGGAGAATAATCAGACTCTGCGGCACCGCAATAGCCACGCCCTTCGAAGGAAAGTCACAAAAATAGGGATAGCGTAAGATCAATGTCTTGAGTCTTTTCTAGCCAATTTTCAATCGGATTCGTTAAAAGGGCACCGTGCAGTACGTCAAAATGTAAAAAATGATATTGATTGGCGCAAGGTGTATAACAGAATATAAACATATAGATGTCTTCAGGTACCGACTCTTTATGTACATGTGAAGTTTTGGATTTTTAGCAGCATGTGCATGAGAGTTATTAAGCATTTTGTCCATTGCGGCGAAGGAAATCTTAAGTGAAAACTTTGAAGCCCCGCCCCCGTCATATAGTATTTCGGAAACAAAAGATTTTAGCCCCAGTGTTTGTCCCAGGTCTTAAGATGCTACAGACAGAATTTTAAGGCAATCAGATGAAGCCTTTAGGATCAGGGTGCAAAAGAATGACCCCTGTAAACATGCAAAAAAGGGCAAAAGTCGGACTTTCAAAAATTCATAACTCACTTCCTGTTCATATTAGACGTTAAAATATCAAATTTTTCGCCATGCCCGATGAGACTGCCAAGTTTGGTGAGTTTTTGTGCATGTTTCGGGGGTCAAAAATGCGATCGAACAATCGGAAAAATAATAATAATAATAATTTCAACAAAAACAATAGCGACTTCGCAGCGGTCGCTGCTCAGGCCCTAATAATAATAATAATAATAATAATAAAAGTAATAATATTTTCTACAAAAACATTAGGGACTTCGCAGCCGTCGCAGCTCGGGCCCTAATAACAATTTCTAGAAAAACGATAGGGACCTCGCAGCGGTCACTGCTCGGGCCCTAATAATAATAATAATAATAATTTCCACAAAAACAATGGGGACCTCGTAGCGGTTGCTGCTCGGGCCCTAATAATAATTTCTACATAAACAATAGGGACCTCGCCGCGGTCGCTGCTCGGGCCCCAATAATAATTTCTACACAAAGTCCATTGTGGTGACCCGCCCCTTTTAAGTAAATTCAAAATGGCCGACTTCCTGTAAAACCTAGCTCATTGCTCCAAGAGACTTTTTTGTAGGTCTTGGTCTTATACATACAGTGAACCCTCGCTACTTCGCGGTTCACCTTTCGCGGGTTCAGTGCTTCGCGGGTCTAAAAAATATTCGGGGGCATTGTAGTTTCGCCGAGCGGCACGACGGGCGCTGGAGCGGTTAGACGGCCGGCGTGCGCCGAAGAAGAGCGTGGGCGAAGAGGAGAGTGGACGAAGAAGAGCACGTTCCCCCGGACACGATCGGTGGCGACGTTTCGCGCGGTTCGGACCGTACCAGGGCTCCGGCCGGCGTGCGTGGCAGTTAAGCCGTAGAGGAGCACCGTCCCCGGGCACGGGCGGTGCCAAGCGGCCCCTAAGTTTAACCGAATGGAAGCTCTGGAGGAGGAGGGCATGCTCGCGTCACAGTAAGCCGAAGAGGAGCACCTTCGCCGGGCACGGGCGGTTCCAAGCGGCCCCTAAGTTTAACCGAATTGAAGCTCCGGAGGAGGCGGGCATGCTCGCGTCACAGTAAGCCGAAGAGGAGCACCTTCCCCGGGCACGGGCGGTGCCAAGCGGCCCCTAAGTTTAACCGAATGGAAGCTCCGGGGGAGGAGGGCGGGCGTGTGTCACAGTTAAGCCGAATTGGAACACCTCTTCCGCCCGGGCACGAACGGAGCGCGAAGCTGTCAGTTATGAATGAATAAATGAATAAATAAATAAATAAATAAAGAATGCCACCTTTCATTTCACAGGGAACACCGGACGGCGTACCAGCAGGTAAAAGTCGGAGTAATTAAATAAATACAAAAAGAATGGCTGGGGAATAAAAAAATAATACGTTTTAATAATAATTTGTTTTTTTTGTTATAACATGAATTTCACTCTCTCTCTCTCTCTCTCTCCCCATATATATATATACATATATATATATATATATATACATATATATATATATATATATACATATATATATATATATATATATATATATATATTTATTATATATATATTGTATTTTCTTTTAAGCATTTTTGAAGGTGCGCCGCTACTTCGCGGATTTTCAGTTTCCGCGGGTGGTCTCGGTCCCCATTAACCGCGATAACCGAGGGTTCACTGTACTCCATAAAATTTACAAAAAGCGAGGTGAAACACTCAACCAGGGCTGCTTTTTTGAACATTTCTCGAGGGCCATGGCGAGCCATTTCAAAAAAGCTGCACAACTAACGTATAAAATATTGATAAATTTGCTCTGCCTGATGTGTGTGTCAAGTTTCACGAGTTGTCGTTCATATTTAGAACCTCATAATCAGCGTTGTTTTATTGCCAAAAAGTGCAATGCCACTCCCACAACTTTTCACGAAAAAGGATGAATTTCGTATTGTGACATCCTCATGGCCGAAACAGTCCTCCGAGCATATATGAGGGCGACCTTGTTGAGTTGCACGGAGAAAAACATCCAAGAAAATAACTTGTATTAGCTTTTACCAGTTGGTGGCGCTACTACTACGATGAAAAATAAGTTGGTAGATGTCTTCAGGGCTGAAGTATCCTCAAATGTGTACAACTTCGAGAAGATAGGATCATCTGAGTCATGTTGCCGGAGCTTTTGTTGCCACAAAGTACAATCGGACTTTTCAGCACCGTAATTGCCACGCCTTTTGCCAAAACGTCACAAAACTCGGCAGAGAGTAAGATCATTGTCTTGAGTCTTTTCTGACTAATTTTCAGTCGGATTCGTCAAAAGGGCACCGTGCAGTACGTGAAAATTAAAATAAAAACAAATTTTTGATTCCACTTGGCGGCGCTGTGTGTATAACAAAATAATAACATTAAGATGTCTTCAGGTCGGGACATTTTATTTACAGGTGAATGTTTGGATTTTTAGGAGCATGTGCAGGGGAGTTATAAAGCATTCATTTATTTGTATTAGGTTCATTTTGTCTTTGTCGCGGTTCTATGAACCGTGTGGGAAGGAAGGAGGACCCGAAAGCGACAGGTGAGTGGGAAACAGGGTTTATTGAAGGCTGGAGTGGGGATGCGAGCTGGAGAGAGTCCACCGCAAGGCAGGCGTCGTCCAGGACAGCGTCGAAGGAAGCCGACGGGCCAGTGCCGGGTGGCGCGGACGAGGGTGCGGTCGAGCGAGACGTGTTGGGAGGCGAAGTCGGGCTGGCGTGGTAGCGCGAAGCACGGCGGAGCGGAGAGCGCTGGCGGGATGTTTGCCGGGCGGGATCTCGGAGGCGCTGGCGTGCGGAGCGGGACCAGACGGGTTCAGGTCGGCTAGAGGGGGGAGACGGCAGAGCAGGGGTCAAGCAAGCACGAGAGCAAGGCGAGTCAGGCGAACGGGAAACAAGACGAGACATGAGCCAGTACCACGTGAGGTGACAAGATAATCCGGCGTCGGACTCCTGGCGTGGCTGGTTCTTAAGCCGGCGCTGATTGCCGGCAACGAGCTGCAGGTGCGCCGGAGCCGATGCCCACTTTCTCCGGAGGAGAGCCTGGCTGGGTGGATCGTGAACCTGTAACAAACAGAACTGCCACGCCCTCCTCCCCGACCCGAACCGTCACAGTACCCCCCCCCTAACGGACGCCTCCTGGCGTCCTACCCGGCTTGTCCGGGTGAAGTGCGTAAAACTCCCTGATGGGGGCGTCGGTCAGAAACAGTTTTCGGGAGATCCAGGAGCGCTCCTCCGGACCGTAACCCTCCCAGTCCACCAGGTACTGGTAGCCCCGGCCCCGGCGCCGAACGTCCAGGACTTTTGCCACCGTGTAAGCCGGGTGGTCGTCTATTATCATGGGGGGTGGGGGGGGTGCCGCCGGAGGGCTCAGAGGGCTGGAGGATACCGGTTTGAGGAGGGAGACATGGAATGTGGGGTGAATCTTCAGGGAGTCGGGAAGTTTGAGTCGAACAGAGCATGGGTTGATGATTCTTTCGACGGGAAAGGGACCGATAAAGCGAGGAGCCAGCTTACGAGACTCGACTTGTAGGGGAAGATCGCGTGAGGAGAGCCACACCATTTGGCCAGGCACGTAGTCCGGGGCTGGGGACCGACGGCGATCAGCCAGTCGCTTGGTCCTCTGGGCTGTTCGGATGAGGGCGGCCCTCGCTTCGGCCCACACCCCCCGGATCCGGCGGAGGTGCTCCTCCACGGAAGGAATGGCCACGGTATGCTCCTGGTCCTTGAAGAGAGGTGGTTGGTAACCGAAACAGACCATGAAGGGAGACATACCTGTGGCCGTGGTGGAGAGGGAGTTATGGGCGTACTCGACCCAGGGTAGTGCGTCGCTCCAGGAGTCCGGGTTGCGGGCCACCACGCATCGGAGGGCGGCTTCCAGGTCCTGGTTGGCCCGCTCCGTCTGGCCGTTGGATTGGGGGTGGTAGCCCGAGGAGAGACTGGCGGTGGCCCCGACTGCCTTGCAGAATTCCTGCCAAACTTGTGAAGCGAACTGGGGGCCCCGGTCGGACACGATGTCCTCCGGGATGCCGTGGGGTCGGAAAACGTGTTGGGTGACGAGTTTGGCGGTCTCAAGCGCGGTGGGCAGCTTGGGCAGGGGGACGTAGTGGACGCTTTTGGAAAACCTGTCGACCAGGGTGAGGATGACTGTGTGTCCGTTGGACGGAGGGAGACCGGTAACAAAGTCCAGGGCGATGTGCGACCATGGACGGCTTGGAATCGGCAGGGGCTGGAGGAGGCCGGCGGGGACCGCGTGGGAGGCCTTTCCGCGGGCGCAGACGGAGCAGGCTCGCACGAATTCCCGGGTATCCTTAGCCATCCGGGGCCACCAGAAACGCTGCTGGAGGAAGCGGAGAGTGCGTGCCACCCCCGGGTGGCAGGTGAGTGTGGATGAGTGCCCCCATTGCAGTACCTGTGACCGCACGGTGTCGGGAACGAACAAGCGGTCGGAAGGGACTGGGCGCGGGTCTGGTTGCTGCTCCTGAGCGTTGCGGACGACCTGCTCGATGTCCCAGGTGGCCGCCCCCAGTAGACAGGCCGAGGGAAGAATGGGCTCCGGAGCGTCAGGGCTGGCAGGGGGCGAGAACTGACGTGAGAGGGCGTCCGCCTTCCCATTGTTCGAGCCGGGGCGGAAGGAGAGGGTAAAATTGAAACGGCTCAAGAACAAGTTCCAGCGTGCCTGGCGGGGGTTGAGTCTCTTGGCGGACTGCAGGTATGCCAGGTTTTTGTGGTCGGTCCAGACCAAAAAAGGGGTCGAGGTGCCCTCGAGCCAGTGCCGCCACTCCTGGAGAGCCCATACCACCGCGAGGAGTTCTCGATTGCCCACGTCGTAGTTTCGCTCGGCGGGGGATAGGCGCCTGGAAAAGAAGGCACACGGATGGACTACCTGGGTGCCGGAATCCCGCTGGGAGAGGACGGCCCCCGCCCCGGTGTCGGAGGCGTCCACCTCCACGATGAACTGGAGGGCGGGGTCTGGGTGCCGGAGTACGGGGGCGCTGGTGAAGGCCTTCTTCAGGTGGGTGAAGGCCTGGGCGGCCGCCGGGGTCCACTGGAATGTGGTGGCTGTGGACGTAAGCGCGGTGAGTGGACTGGCGACCTTACTGTAGTCCCGGATGAAACGGCGGTAGAAATTTGCGAATCCGAGAAAACGTTGCAGCTCCTTCCGGGTGGTGGGCTGGGGCCACTCCGCCACGGCCTGGATCTTGGCCGGGTCGGGGCGAAGTTGCCCCCTGGCGATGATATAGCCAAGGAAGGGCACCGAAGGGACGTGGAACTCGCATTTCTCGGGCTTCACGTAGAGGCGGTTCTCCAGGAGGCGCTGGAGGACCAGTCGAACATGCCGGCGGTGATCTGCGAGAGAGCGGGAGAATATGAGGATGTCGTCGAGGTATATGAATACGAACCGGTTGAGCATGTCGCGGAAAACGTCCGTCATGAGGGTCTGGAAGACGGCGGGGGCGTTGGTAAGTCCGAAAGGCATCACCAGATACTCGAAGTGCCCCAATGGTGTGTTGAATGCCGTCTTCCACTCGTCCCCCTCCCTGATGCGGACCAGGTGGTACGCATTTCGTAAGTCCAACTTTGAGAAAATCTGGGCCTCACATAGGGGTTCGAACGACGGGTCGATGAGGGGGAGCGAAGACTTGTTTTTGACCGTTATTTGGTTTAATGGTTTGAAGTCAATGCAGGGGCGGAGCGAGGCGTCCTTCTTTTTTACGAAAAAGAAGCCCGCGCCCAGAGGAGAAGACGAGGGGCGGATGAGACCGGTCGCAAGTGACTCCCGGATGTACGTCTCCATGGCCTCCTTCTCTGGCCTGGAGATGTTGTATAGCCGGGTGTTGGGCAGGGGGGCCCCCGGGAGGAGGTCGATGGCGCAGTCGTACGGACGATGGGGGGGGAGGGTACGGGCAAGGTCCTTGTTGAAGACCTGCGCCAGGTCGTGGTAGTCCGGGGGAACGGAGGAGACGTCAGGGGGAGGGGGGGGGGGAAGCGTAGAGGAAGGGGGCGGATCCGCTGAACGCAGGCAGTGGGAGTGGCAGAACTCACTCCATCCTGTCAGCACGCACCTCCTCCAATCGATGGTGGGATTGTGGGTCTGGAGCCAGGGGAACCCTAAGACCAGGGGGACCTGGGGAGAGTGAATCAGAAAAAATCTGATGGACTCCCGGTGATTTCCAGAGACGATGAGGGTCAGGGGAGCGGTCTGTTGGGAGACCCGGGCGATGAGATGTCCGTCCAGCGCGACCACCCTTCGGGGAGACAGAATGGGTTCCATGGTGATGCCGAGCTGGCGGGCAAGGGTCAGGTCCAAGAAGCTGCCGTCGGCCCCCGAGTCGACCAGCGCGGTGACCGAGCGGGGGGTGTGTGGACCCAGCAGCCGGGCGGAGATGGACATCCGGGAAGAAGAGCCAGAAGCGGAGACCAGCAGGCTCGGCGTTGGGCTCTCCCTCAACGACGAGCCTGCTCTTTTGGGTTACTGGGACAGTGGATCAAGACGTGGCCGGGGAGGCCGCAATACAGGCAGAGCTGATGGGACCGACGGCGCTGGCGCTCCAGAGGGTCCAGAGTAGTTCTTCCTACCTGCATCGGTTCCTCCGCGCCGGTGGATAGCTGAACCGGCGATGGCGAGCGAACCTCGGGTCGGGGAATGGCTGCCCGGGCGGCGACTCTGGCGGGGCGTCGGAAACGATCAGCCTGCCGGTCCCGCAACCGATGGTCCACCTTGATGGCCAGGGCGATTAGTTCTTCGAGCGTCGTGGTTTCGTCTCGGATCGCCAGCTCGTCCTTGAGGGCGTCGGTCAACCCGTTGAGAAACGCCTCGCGGAGAGCCGGCTCGTTCCAACGGCTCTCGTGGGCCAGGATGCGGAATTCCACCGAGAAATCGGCCGCGGAGCGGGAACCCTGTCGGAGGGAGAGGAGCCGGCGGGACGCCTCGCGCCCCTGCACCGGGTGGTCGAAGACACGGCGTAACTCCTGGCTGAAATCCGCGTAAGTAGACATCGCAGGAGACGCCGCCTCCCACAATGCGGTTGCCCACTTGGCGGCGCGGCCGCGAAGCAAGTTGATGGTATAAGCGATCCTGGCCCGTTCGGTAGCGTAACTGTGGGGCTGGAGGTCGAAAACCAGGGAAGTGCTGAGTAAGAATTGGCTACACGAGCCCAAGTCCCCGGAGTAGGGTTCGGGAGTAGGAACGTGGGGCTCTCGACCGCCCGCATAATGCAATGCGGCGGCCGGGGGGGCCAGGGTCGCGTCCCTGGGGAGGTTGGAGGGGGGAGCGAGTGAACCCACCTGGTTAGAGAGGTGCGAGAGCTGGTGTTGGATGACCTGGAGGGAGCCCGGAACTTCCTGCAGCATTCGATCATGGCGCTCGAGCACGCTGCCCTGGTGGGCAAGCGTTTCGCCCAGGGGGTCCGTGGTCGCGGGGTCCATTAACTTGGCCGGATTATTCTGTCGCGGTTCTATGAACCGTGTGGGAAGGAAGGAGGACCCGAAAGCGACAGGTGAGTGGGAAACAGGGTTTATTGAAGGCTGGAGTGGGGATGCGAGCTGGAGAGAGTCCACCGCAAGGCAGGCGTCGTCCAGGACAGCGTCGAAGGAAGCCGACGGGCCAGTGCCGGGTGGCGCGGACGAGGGTGCGGTCGAGCGAGACGTGTTGGGAGGCGAAGTCGGGCTGGCGTGGTAGCGCGAAGCACGGCGGAGCGGAGAGCGCTGGCGGGATGTTTGCCGGGCGGGATCTCGGAGGCGCTGGCGTGCGGAGCGGGACCAGACGGGTTCAGGTCGGCTAGAGGGGGGAGACGGCAGAGCAGGGGTCAAGCAAGCACGAGAGCAAGGCGAGTCAGGCGAACGGGAAACAAGACGAGACATGAGCCAGTACCACGTGAGGTGACAAGATAATCCGGCGTCGGACTCCTGGCGTGGCTGGTTCTTAAGCCGGCGCTGATTGCCGGCAACGAGCTGCAGGTGCGCCGGAGCCGACGCCCACTTTCTCCGGAGGAGAGCCTGGCTGGGTGGATCGTGAACCTGTAACAAACAGAACTGCCACGCCCTCCTCCCCGACCCGAACCGTCACAGTCTTCTTATTATTGATATTTGACAGATTCATTAAAAGCAGACAATTATGTTTTCGGTAAAATTTTTTACCTGACATGTTTCGGCGAGTCTTTCGCCTTTTTCAGAGTGTCGCATGATGGTGTCTTGAGACCCGTCTTTATCAGCTGATGTTCCATGAGGGTGTGACTTACCTGTCAAAAAAATGAAAAATCGGAGCAGTAAAAGAACAAGCACAACATGAACATTACAAATCAGCAATCACTGACCACTGCAAAAGGGAAAACCACATCATGGACCGGGAGAAGGGCAGGGTCATCGGCACCGAAGAGAACAAACAACAGCGCTGGATCAGAGAGGCCATTGAGATCTGCAAGCGAGGCATAAAAACCATGAACAGAGACAAGGGAGCCTTCATCCTCTCTACCACCTGGAGCAGCATCTTGGCGGAGTTAACGGACAGCGGGGGGCGTGACTTGCCTTCATTCTTGTGACAGGTAAGTCACGCCCTCATGGAACATCAGCTGATAAAGACGGGCCACAAGACACCATCATGTGACACTCTGAAAAAGGCGAAAGACTTTCGTATTGTGACATCCTCAAGGCCTAAACACTCATCCGAGCAAATATAAGGTAGATTTTGTTAACCTGCCCGGAGAAAAACATCAACGAAAATAATTTGTATTTGTTTTAACCAGTTGGTGGCGCTACCACTGCGATCAAAAATAAGTTGGCAGCCGTCTTCAGGGCCTGAATATCCTCAAATGTGAAAAATTTCGAGAAGATGGATCATCTGAATCATTTTGCAGGAACTTTTGTTGCCACGGAGAATAATCAGACTCTGCGGCACCGTAATAGCCACGCCCTTCGAAGGAAAGTCACAAAAATAGGGATAGAGTAAGATCAATGTCTTGAGTCTTTTCTAGCCAATTTTCAATCGGATTCGTTAAAAGGGCACCGTGCAGTACGTCAAAATGTAAAAAATGATATTGATTGGCGCAAGGTGTATAACTGAATATAAACATATAGATGTCTTCAGGTACCGACTCTTTATGTACATGTGAAGTTTTGGATTTTTAGCAGCATGTGCAAGAGAGTTATTAAGCATTTTGTCCATTGCGGCGAAGGAAATCTTAAGTGAAAACTTCGAAGCCCCGCCCCCGTCATATAGTATTTCGGAAACAAAAAATTTTAGTCCCAGTGTTTGTCCCAGGTCTTAAGATGCTACAGACAGAATTTTAAGGCAATCAGATGAAGCCTTTAGGATCAGGGTGCAAAAGAATGACCCCTGTAAACATGCAAAAAAGGGCAAAAGTCGGACTTTCAAAAATTCATAACTCACTTCCTGTTCATATTAGACGTTAAAATATCAAATTTTTCGCCATGCCCGATGAGACTGCCAAGTTTGGTGAATTTTTGTGCATGTTTCGGGGGACAAAAATGCAATCGAACAATCGGAAAAATAATAATAATAATAATTTCTACAAAAACAATAGGGACTTCGCAGCGGTCGCTGCTCAGGCCCTAATAATAATAATAATAATAATAATAATAAAAGTAATAATATTTTCTACAAAAACAGTAGGGACCTCGCAGCCGTCGCAGCTTGGGCCCTAATAACAATTTCTAGAAAAACAATAGGGACCTCGCAGCGGTCACTGCTCGGGCCCTAATAATAATAATAATAAAAATAATAATAATTTCCACAAAAACAATGGGGACCTCGTAGCGGTCGCTGCTCGGGCCCTAATAATAATTTCTACATAAACAATAGGGACCTCGCCGCGGTCGCTGCTCGGGCCCCAATAATAATTTCTACACAAAGTCCATTGTGGTGACCCGCCCCTTTTAAGTAAATTCAAAATGGCCGACTTCCTGTAAAACCTAGCTCATTGCTCCAAGAGACTTTTTTGTAGGTCTTGGTCTTATACATACGGTGAACCCTCGCTACTTCGCGGTTCACCTTTCGCGGGTTCAGTGCTTCGCGGGTATAAAAAATATTCGGGGGCATTGTAGTTTCGCCGAGCGGCACGACGGGCGCTGGAGCGGTTAGACGGCCGGCGTGCGCCGAAGAAGAGCGTGGGCGAAGAGGAGAGTGGACGAAGAAGAGCACGTTCCCCCGGACACGATCGGTGGCGACGTTTCGCGCGGTTCGGACCGTACCAGAGCTCCGGCCGGCGTGCGTGGCAGTTAAGCCGTAGAGGAGTACCTTCCCCGGGCACGGGCGGTGCCAAGCGGCCCCTAAGTTTAACCGAATGGAAGCTCCGGAGGAGGAGGGCATGCTCGCGTCACAGTAAGCCAAAGAGGAGCACCTTCCCCGGGCACGGGCGGTTCCAAGCGGCCCCTAAGTTTAACCGAATGGAAGCTCCGGAGGAGGCGGGCATGCTCGCGTCACAGTAAGCCAAAGAGGAGCACCTTCCCCGGGCACGGGCGGTGCCAAGCGGCCCCTAAGTTTAACCGAATGGAAGCTCCGGGGCAGGAGGGCGGGCGTGTGTCACAGTAAAGCCGAATTGGAACACCTCTTCCGCCCGGGCACGAACGGAGCGCGAAGCTGTCAGTTATGAATGAATAAATGAATAAATAAATAAATAAATAAAGAATGCCACCTTTCATTTCACAGGGCACACCGGACGGCGTACCAGCAGGTAAAAGTCGGAGTAATTAAATAAATACAAAAAGAATGGCTGGGGAATAAAAAAATAATACGTTTTAATAATAATTTGGTTTTTTTGTTATAACATGAATTTCACTCTCTCTCTCTGTCTATATATATATATATATATATATATATATATATATATATATATATATATATATATATATATATTTATTTATTATATATATTGTATTTTTTTTTAAGCATTTTTGAAGGTGCGCCGCTACTTCGCGGATTTTCAGTTTTCGCGGGTGGTCTCTGTCCCCATTAACCGCGATAACCGAGGGTTCACTGTACTCCATAAAATTTACAAAAAGCAAGGTGAAACACTCAACCAGGGCTGCTTTTTTTAACATTTCTCGAGGGCCATGGCGAGCCATTTCAAAAAAGCTGCACAACTAACGTATAAAATATTGATAAATTTGCTCTGCCTGATGTGTGTGTAAAGTTTCACGAGTTGTCGTTCATATTTAGAACCTCATAATCAGCGTTGTTTTATTGCCGAACAGTGCAATGCCACTCCCACAACTTTTCACGAAAAAGGATGAATTTCGTATTGTGACATCCTCATGGCCGAAACAGTCATCCGAGCATATATGAGGGCGACCTTGTTGAGTTGCACGGAGAAAAACATCCAAGAAAATAACTTGTATTAGCTTTTACCAGTTGGTGGCGCTACTACTACGATGAAAAATAAGTTGGTAGATGTCTTCAGGGCTGAAGTATCCTCAAATGTGTACAACTTCGAGAAGATAGGATCATCTGAGTCATGTTGCCGGAGCTTTTGTTGCCACAAAGTACAATCGGATTTTTCAGCACCGTAATAGCCACGCCTTTTGCCAAAACGTCACAAAATTCGGCAGAGAGTAAGATCATTGTCTTGAGTCTTTTCTGACTAATTTTCAGTCGGATTCGTCAAAAGGGCACCGTGCAGTACGTGAAAATTAAAATAAAAACACATTTTTGATTCCACTTGGCGGCGCTGTGTGTATAACAAAATAATAACATTAAGATGTCTTCAGGTCGGGACGTTTTATTTACAGGTGAAGGTTTGGATTTTTAGGAGCATGTGCAGGGGCGTTATTAAGCATTCATTTATTTGTATTAGGTTCATTTTGTCTTCTTATTATTGATATTTGACTGATTCATTAAAAGCAGACAATTATGTTTTAGGTTAATTTTTTACCTGACATGTTTCGGCGAGTCTTTCGCCTTCTTCAGAGTGTCGCATGATGGTGTCTTGAGACCCGTCTTTATCAGCTGATGTTCCATGAGGGTGTGACTTACCTGTCAAAAAAATGAAAAATCAGAGCAGTAAAAGAACAAGCACAACATGAACATTACAAATCAGCAATCACTAACCACTGCAAAAGGGAAAACCACATCATGGACCGGGAGAAGGGCAGGGTCATCCGCACCGAAGAGAACAAACAACAGCGCTGGATCAGAGAGGCCATTGAGATCTGCAAGCGAGGCATAAAAACCATGAACAGAGACAAGGGAGCCTTCATCCTCTCTACCACCTGGAGCAGCATCTTGGCGGAGTGAACGGACAGCGGGGGCGTGACTTGCCTTCATTCTTGTGACAGGTAAGTCACGCCCTCATGGAACATCAGCTGATAAAGACGGGCCACAAGACACCATCATGTGACACTCTGAAGAAGGCGAAAGACTTTCGTATTGTGACATCCTCAAGTCCTAAACACTCATCCGAGCAAATATAAGGTAGATTTTGTTAACCTGCCCGGAGAAAAACATCAACGAAAATAATTTGTATTTGTTTTAACCAGTTGGTGGCGCTACCACTGCGATCAAAAATAAGTTGGCAGCCGTCTTCAGGGCCTGAATATCCTCAAATGTGAAAAAGTTCAAGAAGATGGATCATCTGAATCATTTTGCAGGAACTTTTGTTGCCACGGAGAATAATCAGACTCTGCGGCACCGTAATAGCCACGCCCTTCGAAGGAAAGTCACAAAAATAGGGATAGAGTAAGATCAATGTCTTGAGTCTTTTCTAGCCAATTTTCAATCGGATTCGTTAAAAGGGCACCGTGCAGTACGTCAAAATGTAAAAAATTATATTGATTGGCGCAAGGTGTATAACTGAATATAAACATATAGATGTTTTCAGGTACCGACTCTTTATGTACATGTGAA
Organism: Idiotropiscis lumnitzeri; assembly: GCF_059441095.1. NCBI lineage: Eukaryota > Metazoa > Chordata > Actinopteri > Syngnathiformes > Syngnathidae > Idiotropiscis > Idiotropiscis lumnitzeri. Next base: position 328,414 of record NW_028283706.1, read on the forward strand.
GTTTTGGATTTTTAGCAGCATGTGCAGAGAGTTATTAAGCATTTTGTCCATTGCGGCGAAGGAAATCTTAAGTGAAAACTTCGAAGCCCCGCCCCCGTCATATAGTATTTCGGAAACAAAAAATTTTAGCCCCAGTGTTGGTCCCAGGTCTTAAGATGCTACAGACAGAATTTTAAGGCAATCAGATGAAGCCTTTAGGATCAGGGTGCAAAAGAATGACCCCTGTAAACATGCAAAAAAGGGCAAAAGTCGGACTTTCAAAAATTCATAACTCACTTCCTATTCATATTAGACATTAAAATATCACATTTTTCGCCATGCCCGATGAGACTGCCAAGTTTGGTGAATTTTTGTGCATGTTTCGGGGGTCAAAAATGCAATCGAACAATCGGAAAAATAATAATAATAATAATTTCTACAAAAACAATAGGGACTTCGCAGCGGTCGCTGCTCAGGCCCTAATAATAATAATAATAATAAGAGAAGATAAGATAAGATGTCCTTTATTAGTCCCACAATGGGGGCCAAGGCGAGCAGTGGCGACGGGTCGTCGGATGCTGCCGCGGCCAGAGCGGGGCGCGGTGGTGGGTCCTCGTGCGTCGCCGAGACTGAGGCGTGACGCGGCGGCGGACCGTCGTCCATCGCGGGCACCGGAACCGGGAGCGGCGGCTGGTCGTCGACCCCTGCCGAGACAAGAATGTGGAGCGGCGGTGAGTCGCCGTCCACCGCCGAGGCAGAAACCAGGAGCGGCCGTGGGTCGTCGAGCGCTGCCGGAGCCAAGGCGAGCAGTGGCGACGGGTCGTCGGATGCTGCCGAGGCCAGAGCGGGGTGCGATGGTGGGTCGTCGTGCGTCGCCGAGGCTGAGGCGTGACTCGGCGGCGGACCGTCGTCCATCGCAGGCACCGGGACCGGGAGCGGCGGCGCTTCATCAGGCGCCGCTGGGACCGATACGGCAGGCGACTGCTCGTCGTCCACCACGGGTGCAGGGACCGGGAGTGACGGCTGCGGGCCGTGTTCTGCCAAAACGTGAGCTTGGAGCGGAGGCAAGGCGTGCCCCACCGGAACATGGGCTTGGGACGGACGCACAACGTGCTCCGCCGGAACGTGAGCTTGGGACGGACGCGCAGCGTGCTCCTCCTGAACGTGAACCTGGGTCGGAAGCAGGGTGTGCTTCCCCTGAACGTGGACTTGGGACGGACGCACAACGTGCTCCACCTGAACGTGAGCTTGGGACGGACGCACAGCGTGCTCCGCCTGAACGTGAGCTTGGGACGGACGCACAGCGTGCTCCGCCTGAACGTGAACTAGGGACGGACGCCGGACGGGCTCCGCGTGAACGTGAACTTGGGTCGGGGGCAGGATGTGCTCCGCCTGAACGTGAACTTGGTTCGGGCGCACAGCGTGCTCCGCTGGATCGGGAGCTGGGATCGCCATTGGGGCTCCGGGACGGGGCTCGGCCGCTGACGGGGAGCCGGGACACGGCTCAGCAGCTGGCGGGGAGCCGGGACTGGGCTCAGCAGCTGGCGGGGAGCCGGGACTGGGCTCAGCAGCTGGCGGGGAGCCGGGACTGGGCTCAGCAGCTGGCGGGGAGCCGGGACTGGGCTCAGCAGCTGGCGGGGAGCCGGGACTGGGCTCAGCAGCTGGCGGGAAGCCGGGACTGGGCTCAGCAGCTGGCGGGGAGCCGGGACTGGGCTCAGCAGCTGGCGGGGAGCCGGGACAGGGCTCAGCAGCTGGCGGGGAGCCGGGACAGGGCTCAGCAGCTGGCGGGGAGCCGGGACAGGGCTCAGCAGCTGGCGGGGAGCCGGGACAGGGCTCAGCAGCTGGCGGGGAGCCGGGACAGGGCTCAGCAGCTGGCGGGGAGCCGGAACGGGGCTCGGCCGCCTTCGAGGAGTCGGCACGGGACTCTGGAGGCTGCGGCTCGCATGGAGGCGGCGGGGTCCGTGCAGCGGGAGCTGCATTGGTCACTGCTGCAGGCGTGGAGGCGACAGCGGGCCGGGTGCAGCAGTCGATCCGGGCACAGCCGAACCGGGAACCCTGATCCCTGTCAGCCTGCCGCCATAGGGAATCAGGAAAACGGGAGACCTGAGGGACCGTGACTGCGGGGGCTGGTGAACGCGAGCTAGGAGAAGCCAGGGGAGCGTGATCCGGTGCTGAAACTGATGGTGAACGATGTGCGCGACGTGACCGTGACTTCCGGGATTTGGGACGTGAAGCGCGCGAGGGGGAGTGGGAGGTGGTCGCGAAAAACTCAAATGGCTCGGGGGGAGGAGGGTGACGGCTCAAAAATAACTCCGCGTTGCGCTGAGCGACTAAGAGAGTGGCAATATATTCAAAATCATAGTCGTGATCTGGATCGGAAAAAATGTGAGGGGCAAGGTGCTCAAAATCAAACTCGTGACCGGACTTACTCGAACCGTGAGGGGGTGAAAGGGCTTGGTGCTCAAAATCGTCCTCGTAATCCGAATCTATGATCAGGTGAGGGGGTATGACAGGCTGGTAATCGGTGCTGTAATCGGGGGGCAAAAGGGGAGAAACAGACGTCGAGCGGAAAATGGAACCTACTTGAAGGACACGGGGTTGGTCGGCAGGCTGAGGGGGGTTGTCCGTCCGGCGGCGTCATGAGCCTCTCGCTGGGTCCTTCTTTGGTCGGGTCATTCTGTCAGGACTCGCCGGTCGGCGAGGAGGAGGTGGACCCAAAAGGCGAGGAGGCAGAGAGGTCAGAAACATGAAGGGAATTTATTAACTGAAACAACCAGGGCAAACAATGTGGCAGGGTGAAAAATAACAAAAGACAAACTTAACGTGACCAGACTGGGAGGCAGGGCGAGGAACAACACTGAAAGACGGGAACGAAGAGGGGAACCAGAGCATGAACATGAACAAGGAGCAGAACGTGAACAAAGGTGGTCGTGGCTGTCCGTGATTTTCGGCAATGACCCGACACTGGGTTGAGAGCATGGAAGGCTTAAGTAGTCCGGTAATCAGGGGAGCAGATGGGGAGCAGGTGTGTGATCGTTGATGAGGAGCAGGTGCGTGGCTGGTGAGGGCGAGGTGCTGAGGGGAAACGCCCCTGCTCAGCTGATCAAAACAGACAGGAAAAGGCACATGGCAGGAAGGAGGGGAGAAAATTACAACAAAAACAATAACAAAAACCGCATGCATATGAAAACAATAACAAAAGGCTGTCATGCCCGACGCGGATCATGACAAGCACAACATGAACATTACAAATCAGCAATCACTGACCACTGCAAAAGGGAAAACCACATCATGGACCGGGAGAAGGGCAGGGTCATCCGCACCGAAGAGAACGAACAACAGCGCTGGATCAGAGAGGCCATTGAGATCTGCAAGCGAGGCATAAAAACCATGAACAGAGACAAGGGAGCCTTCATCCTCTCTACCACCTGGAGCAGCATCTTGGCGGAGTGAACGGACAGCGGGGGGCGTGACTTGCCTTCATTCTTGTGACAGGTAAGTCACGCCCTCATGGAACATCAGCTGATAAAGACGGGTCACAAGACACCATCATGTGACACTCTGAAGAAGGCGAAAGACTTTCGTATTGTGACATCCTCAAGGCCTAAACACTCATCCGAGCAAATATAAGGTAGATTTTGTTAACCTGCCCGGAGAAAAAAATCAACGAAAATAATTTGTATTTGTTTTAACCAGTTGGTGGCGCTACCACTGCGATCAAAAATAAGTTGGCAGCCGTCTTCAGGGCCTGAATATCCTCAAATGTGAAAAATTTCGAGAAGATGGATCATCTGAATCATTTTGCAGGAACTTTTGTTGCCACGGAGAATAATCAGACTCTGCGGCACCGTAATAGCCACGCCCTTCGAAGGAAAGTCACAAAAATAGGGATAGAGTAAGATCAATGTCTTGAGTCTTTTCTAGCCAATTTTCAATCGGATTCGTTAAAAGGGCACCGTGCAGTACGTCAAAATGTAAAAAATGATATTGATTGGCGCAAGGTGTATAACAGAATATAAACATATAGATGTCTTCAGGTACCGACTCTTTATGTACATGTGAAGTTTTGGATTTTTAGCAGCATGTGCAGGAGAGTTATTAAGCATTTTGTCCATTGCGGCGAAGGAAATCTTAAGTGAAAACTTTGAAGCCCCGCCCCCGTCATATAGTATTTCGGAAACAAAAGATTTTAGCCCCAATTTTAGCCCCAGTGTTTGTCCCAGGTCTTAAGATGCTACAGACAGAATTTTAAGGCAATCAGATGAAGCCTTTAGGATCAGGGTGCAAAAGAATGACCCCTGTAAACATGCAAAAAAGGGCAAAAGTCGGACTTTCAAAAATTCATAACTCACTTCCTGTTCATATTAGACGTTTAAAATATCAAATTTCTCGCCATGCCCGATGAGACTGCCAAGTTTGGTGAGTTTTTGTGCATGTTTCGGGGGTCAAAAATGCAATCGAACAATCGGAAAAATAATAATAATAATAATTTCTACAAAAACAACAGGGATTTCGCAGCGGTCGCTGCTGAGGCCCTAATAATAATAATAATAATAATAATAAAAGTAATAATATTTTCTAGAAAAACAATAGGGACCTCGCAGCCGTCGCAGCTCGGGCCCTAATAACAATTTCTAGAAAAACAATAGGGACCTCGCAGCGGTCACTGCTCGGGCCCTAATAATAATAATAATAATAATTTCCACAAAAACAATGGGGACCTCGTAGCGGTCGCTGCTCGGGCCCTAATAATAATTTCTACATAAACAATAGGGACCTCTCAGCGGTCGCTGCTCGGGCCCCAATAATAATTTCTACACAAAGTCCATTGTGGTGACCCGCCCCCTTTTAAGTAAATTCAAAATGGCCGACTTCCTGTAAAACCTAGCTCATTGCTCCAAGAGACTTTTTTGTAGGTCTTGGTCTTATACATAGAGTGAACCCTCGCTACTTGGCGGTTCACCTTTCGCGGGTTCAGTGCTTCGCGGGTCTAAAAAATATTCGGGGGCATTGTAGTTTCGCCGAGCGGTACGACGGGGCGCTGGAGCGGTTAGACGGCCGGTGTGCGCCGAAGAAGAGCGTGGGCGAAGAGGAGAGTGGACGAAGAAGAGCACGTTCCCTCGGACACGATCGGTGGCGACGTTTCGCGCGGTTCGGACAGTACCAGAGCTCCGGCCGGCGTGCGTGGCAGTTAAGCCGTAGAGGAGAACCTTCCCCGGGCACGGGCGGTGCCAAGCGGCCCCTAAGTTTAACCGAATGGAAGCTCCGGAGGAGGAGGGCATGCTCGCGTCACAGTAAGCCGAAGAGGAGCACCTTCCCCGGGCACGGGCGGTTCCAAGCGGCCCCTAAGTTTAACCGAATGGAAGCTCCGGAGGAGGAGGGCATGCTCGCGTCACAGTAAGCCGAAGAGGAGCACCTTCCCCGGGCACGGGCGGTGCCAAGCGGCCCCTAAGTTTAACCGAATGGAAGCTCCGGGGGAGGAGGGCGGGTGTGTGTCACAGTTAAGCCGAATTGGAGCACCTCTTCCGCCCGGGCACGAGCGGAGCGCGAAGCTGTCAGTTATGAATGTATAAAAGAATAAATAAATAAATGAATAAAGAATGCCACCTTTCATTTCACAGGGCACACCGGACGGCGTACCAGCAGGTAAAAGTCGGAGTAATTAAATAAATACAAAAAGAATGGCTGGGGAATAAAAAAATAATACGTTTTAATAATAATTTGGTTTTTTTGTTATAACATGAATTTCACTCTCTCTCTCTCTCTCTCCCCGTATATATATATATATATATATATATATATATATATATATTTATTATATATATTGTATTTTCTTTTAAGCATTTTTGAAGGTGCGCCGCTACTTCGCGGATTTTCAGTTTCCGCGGGTGGTCTCGGTCCCCATTAACCGCGATAACCGAGGGTTCACTGTACTCCATAAAATTTACAAAAAGCGAGGTGAAACACTCAACCAGGGCTGCTTTTTTGAACATTTCTCGAGGGCCATGGCGAGCCATTTCAAAAAAGCTGCACAACTAACGGATAAAATATTGATAAATTTGCTCTGCCTGATGTGTGTGTAAAGTTTCACGAGTTGTCGTTCATATTTAGAACCTCATAATCAGCGTTGTTTTATTGCCGAACAGTGCAATGCCACTCCCACAACTTTTCACGAAAAAGGATGAATTTCGTATTGTGACATCCTCATGGCCGAAACAGTCATCCGAGCATATATGAGGGCGACCTTGTTGAGTTGCACGGAGAAAAACATCCAAGAAAATAATTTGTATTAGCTTTTACCAGTTGGTGGCGCTACTACTACGATGAAAAATAAGTTGGTAGATGTCTTCAGGGCTGAAGTATCCTCAAATGTGTACAACTTCGAGAAGATAGGATCATCTGAGTCATGTTGCCGGAGCTTTTGTTGCCACAAAGTACAATCGGACTTTTCAGCACCGTAATAGCCACGCCTTTTGCCAAAACGTCACAAAATTCGGCAGAGAGTAAGATCATTGTCTTGAGTCTTTTCTGACAAATTTTCAGTCGGATTCGTCAAAAGGGCACCGTGCAGTATGTGAAAATTAAAATAAAAACACATTTTTGATTCCACTTGGCGGCGCTGTGTGTATAACAAAATAATAACATTAAGATGTCTTCAGGTCGGGACGTTTTATTTACAGGTGAAGGTTTGGATTTTTAGGAGCATGTGCAGGGGAGTTATTAAGCATTCATTTATTTGTATTAGGTTCATTTTGTCTTCTTATTATTGATATTTGACAGATTCATTAAAAGCAGACAATTATGTTTTAGGTTAATTTTTTACCTGACATGTTTCGGCGAGTCTTTCGCCTTCTTCAGAGTGTCGCATGATGGTGTCTTGAGACCCGTCTTTATCAGCTGATGTTCCATGAGGGTGTGACTTACCTGTCAAAAAAATGAAAAATCAGAGCAGTAAAAGAACAAGCACAACATGAATATTACAAATCAGCAATCACTGACCACTGCAAAAGGGAAAACCACATCATGGACCGGGAGAAGGGCAGGGTCATCCGCAACGAAGAGAACAAACAACAGCGCTGGATCAGAGAGGCCATTGAGATCTGCAAGCGAGGCATAAAAACCATGAACAGAGACAAGGGAGCCTTCATCCTCTCTACCACCTGGAGCAGCATCTTGGCGGAGTGAACGGACAGCGGGGGGCGTGACTTGCCTTCATTCTTGTGACAGGTAAGTCACGCCCTCATGGAACATCAGCTGATAAAGACGGGTCACAAGACACCATCATGTGACACTCTGAAGAAGGCGAAAGACTTTCATATTGTGACATCCTCAAGGCCTAAACACTCATCCGAACAAACATAAGGTAGATTTTGTTAACCTGCCCGGAGAAAAACATCAACGAAAATAATTTGTATTTGTTTTAACCAGTTGGTGGCGCTACCACTGCGATCAAAAATAAGTTGGCAGCCGTCTTCAGGGCCTGAATATCCTCAAATGTGAAAAATTTCGAGAAGATGGATCATCTGAATCATTTTGCAGGAACTTTTGTTGCCACGGAGATTAATCAGACTCTGCGGCACCGTAATAGCCACGCCCTTCGAAGGAAAGTCACAAAAATAGGGATAGAGTAAGATCAATGTCTTGAGTCTTTTCTAGCCAATTTTCAATCGGATTCGTTAAAAGGGCACCGTGCAGTACGTCAAAATGTATAAAATTATATTGATTGGCGCAAGGTGTATAACTGAATATAAACATATCGATGTCTTCAGGTACCGACTCTTTATGTACATGTGAAGTTTTGGATTTTTAGCAGCATGTGCAGGAGAGTTATTAAGCATTTTGTCCATTGCGGCGAAGGAAATCTTAAGTGAAAACTTCGAAGCCCCGCCCCCGTTCATATAGTATTTCGGAAACAAAAGATTTTAGCCCCAGTGTTTGTCCCAGGTCTTAAGATGCTACAGACAGAATTTTAAGGCAATCAGATGAAGCCTTTAGGATCAGGGTGCAAAAGAATGACCCCTGTAAACATGCAAAAAAGGGCAAAAGTCGGACTTTCAAAAATTCATAACTCACTTCCTGTTCATATTAGACGTTAAAATATCAAATTTTTCGCCATGCCCGATGAGACTGCCAAGTTTGGTGAATTTTTGTGCATGTTTCGGGGGTCAAAAATGCGATCGAACAATCGGAAAAATAATAATAATAATAATTTCTACAAAAACAATAGGGACTTCGCAGCCGTCGCAGCTCGGGCCCTAATAACAATAGGGACCTCGCAGCGGTCACTGCTCGGGCCCTAATAATATTAATAATAATAATTTCCACAAAAACAATGGGGACCTCGTAGCGGTCGCTGCTCGGGCCCTAATAATAATTTCTACATAAACAATAGGGACCTCGCCGCGGTCGCTGCTCGGGCCCCAATAATAATTTCTACACAAAGTCCATTGTGGTGACCCGCCCCCTTTTAAGTAAATTCAAAATGGCCGACTTCCTGTAAAACCTAGCTCATTGCTCCAAGAGACTTTTTTGTAGGTCTTGGTCTTATACATACAGTGAACCCTCGCTACTTCGCGGTTCACCTTTCGCGGGTTCAGTGCTTCGCGGGTATAAAAAATATTCGGGGGCATTGTAGTTTCGCCGAGCGGCACGACGGGGCGCTGGAGCGGTTAGACGGCCGGCGTGCGCCGAAGAAGAGCGTGGGCGAAGAGGAGAGTGGACGAAGAAGAGCACGTTCCCCCGGACACGATCGGTGGCGACGTTTCGCGCGGTTCGGACCGTACCAGAGCTCCGGCCGGCGTGCGTGGCAGTTAAGCCGTAGAGGAGCACCTTCCCCGGGCACGGGCGGTGCCAAGCGGCCCCTAAGTTTAATGGAATGGAAGCTCCGGAGGAGGAGGGCATGCTCGCGTCACAGTAAGCCGAAGAGGAGCACCTTCCCCGGGCACGGGCGGTTCCAAGCGGCCCCTAAGTTTAACCGAATGGAAGCTCCGGAGGAGGAGGGCATGCTCGCGACACAGTAAGCCGAAGAGGAGCACCTTCCCCGGGCACGGCGGTGCCAAGCGGCCCCTAAGTTTAACCGAATGGAAGCTCCGGGGGAGGAGGGTGGGCGTGTGTCACAGTTAAGCCGAATTGGAGCACCTCTTCCGCCCGGGCACGAGCGGAGCGCGAAGCTGTCAGTTATGAATGAATAAATGAATAAATAAATAAATAAATAAAGAATGGCACCTTTCATTGCACAGGGCACACCGGACGGCGTACCAGCAGGTAAAAGTCGGAGTAATTAAATAAATACAAAAAGAATGGCTGGGGAATAAAAAAATAATACGTTTTAATAATAATTTGTTTTTTTTGTTATAACATGAATTTCACTCTCTCTCTCCCCGTATATATATATATATATATATATATATATTGTATTTTTTTTTAAAGCATTTTTGAAGGTGCGCCGCTACTTCGCGGATTTTCAGTTTTCGCGGGTGGTCTCGGTCCCCATTAACCGCGATAACCGAGGGTTCACTGTACTCCATAAAATTTACAAAAAGCGAGGTGAAACACTCAACCAGGGCTGCTCTGCATGTTGTGCTGGGCCACCTGGAACAACAGCGGAGCTATGCAAGGATGCTCTTTGTGGACTACAGCTCGGCATTCAACACAATCATCCCAGACATCCTCGTCGCCAAACTGGACACTCTCGGCCTCCCTGCCCTCACACACATCTGGATTAAGGACTTTCTGACCAACAGACCCCAGACTGTGTTGCTCGGCCCCTACACGTCCTCCACCCTCATGGTGAGCACCGGTTCCCCCCAAGGATGCGTGCTGAGCCCTCTCCTGTACGCCCTCTACACCTACGACTGCAGCCCGGCCCACGGCAACAACACCATCGTCAAGTTTGCTGACGACACGACAGTGGTCGGTCTGATCTCGGAAGGTGACGAGACAGCCTACAGAGAGGAGGTAGGGAGACTGACAACTTGGTGCAAGGACAACAGACTGCACCTTAACTCTGCTAAAACAAAGGAGATTGTCGTCGACTTCAGGAGGAACAAGACGCTGCCGCACCCCTCTGCATCGAAGGCGTGTGTGTGGAGAGGGTCCACACGTTCAAGTTCCTGGGAGTACAGATCTCCGATGACCTTTCTTGGAGTCACAACACCACAGCAGTGGTAAAGAAGGTCCGCCAACGTCTGCACTTCCTGAGAGTCCTCAGGAAATTCAACCTGGACAGGAAGCTGCTGCTGGCCTTCTACCACTCGTCCATCGAGAGCCTGCTGACGTACTGTGTCTCCACCTGGTACAGCGGCTGCACTGAGGCGGACAGAGTGAGGCTCCAGAGGACAGTCAAAACAGCGCAAAGGATTATTGGCTGCCCTCTCCCCTCGCTGTCGGACATCTACACCGCCCGGTGCCTCAGAGGGGCTCTCAACATCGTCAAAGACAATACCCACCCAAACTCACACCTGTTCGACCGGTTGCCCTCTGGCAGGCGCTACAGATGCATCAAATCAAGGACCAATAGACTGAGAAACAGTTTCTTTCCGAGAGCCATCTCCATACTGAACTCTCACACACACACGAGACCACCCTAACCTTGCAAAACAGCATTGTGATGTGTTTCTATATGCCCTATTCAGTACTGAATTCCATTGCACTGTCTTATTTATTTATCTAATTTATATATTGTCTGTATTATTGTTGTATTGCACTGGAGAGGGGAGCCCTCTAATCTCGTTGCACACTTGAGTACAATGACAATAAAGGGATTTCTATTTCTATTCTATTCTTTTTTTAACTTTTCTCGAGGGCCAAGGCGAGCCATTTCAAAAAAGCTGCACAACTAACGTATAAAATATTGATAAATTTGCTCTGCCTGATGTGTGTGTAAAGTTTCACGAGTTGTCGTTCATATTTAGAACCTCATAATCAGCGTTGTTTTATTGCCGAACAGTGCAATGCCACTCCCACAACTTTTCACGAAAAAGGATGAATTTCGTATTGTGACATCCTCATGGCCGAAACAGTCATCCGAGCATATATGAGGGCGACCTTGTTGAGTTGCACGGAGAAAAACATCCAAGAAAATAACTTGTATTAGCTTTTACCAGTTGGTGGCGCTACTACTACGATGAAAAATAAGTTGGTAGATGTCTTCAGGGCTGAAGTATCCTCAAATGTGTACAACTTCGAGAAGATAGGATCATCTGAGTCATGTTGCCGGAGCTTTTGTTGCCACAAAGTACAATCGGACTTTTCAGCACCGTAATAGCCACGCCTTTTGCCAAAACGTCACAAAATTCGGCAGAGAGTAAGATCATTGTCTTGAGTCTTTTCTGACTAATTTTCAGTCGGATTCGTCAAAAGGGCACCGTGCAGTACGTGAAAATTAAAATAAAAACACATTTTTGATTCCACTTGGCGGCGCTGTGTGTATAACAAAATAATAACATTAAGATGTCTTCAGGTCGGGACGTTTTATTTACAGGTGAAGGTTTGGATTTTTAGGAGCATGTGCAGGGGCGTTATTAAGCATTCATTTATTTGTATTAGGTTCATTTTGTCTTCTTATTATTGATATTTGACTGATTCATTAAAAGCAGACAATTATGTTTTAGGTTAATTTTTTACCTGACATGTTTCGGCGAGTCTTTCGCCTTCTTCAGAGTGTCGCATGATGGTGTCTTGAGACCCGTCTTTATCAGCTGATGTTCCATGTGGGTGTGACTTACCTGTCAAAAAAATGAAAAATCAGAGCAGTAAAAGAACAAGCACAACATGAACATTACAAATCAGCAATCACTGACCACTGCAAAAGGGAAAACCACATCATGGACCGGGAGAAGGGCAAGGTCATCCGCACCGAAGAGAACAAACAACAGCGCTGGATCAGAGAGGCCATTGAGATCTGCAAGCGAGGCATAAAAACCATGAACAGAGACAATCCTCTCTACCACCTGGAGCAGCATCTTGGCGGAGTGAACGGACAGCGGGGGGCGTGACTTGCCTTCATTCTTGTGACAGGTAAGTCACGCCCTCATGGAACATCAGCTGATAAAGACGGGTCACAAGACACCATCATGTGACACTCTGAAGAAGGCGAAAGACTTTCGTATTGTGACATCCTCAAGGCCTAAACACTCATCCGAGCAAATATAAGGTAGATTTTGTTAACCTGCCCGGAGAAAAAAATCAACGAAAATAATTTGTATTTGTTTTAACCAGTTGGTGGCGCTACCACTGCGATCAAAAATAAGTTGGCAGCCGTCTTCAGGGCCTGAATATCCTCAAATGTGAAAAATTTCGAGAAGATGGATCATCTGAATCATTTTGCAGGAACTTTTGTTGCCACGGAGAATAATCAGACTCTGCGGCACCGTAATAGCCACGCCCTTCGAAGGAAAGTCACAAAAATAGGGATAGAGTAAGATCAATGTCTTGAGTCTTTTCTAGCCAATTTTCAATCGGATTCGTTAAAAGGGCACCGTGCAGTACGTCAAAATGTAAAAAATTATATTGATTGGCGCAAGGTGTATAACAGAGTATAAACATATAGATGTCTTCAGGTACCGACTCTTTATGTACATGTGAAGTTTTGGATTTTTAGCAGCATGTGCAGGAGAGTTATTAAGCATTTTGTCCATTGCGGCGAAGGAAATCTTAAGTGAAAACTTTGAAGCCCCGCCCCCGTCATATAGTATTTCGGAAACAAAAGATTTTAGCCCCAATTTTAGCCCCAGTGTTTGTCCCAGGTCTTAAGATGCTACAGACAGAATTTTAAGGCAATCAGATGAAGCCTTTAGGATCAGGGTGCAAAAGAATGACCCCTGTAAACATGCAAAAAAGGGCAAAAGTCGGACTTTCAAAAATTCATAACTCACTTCCTGTTCATATTAGACGTTTAAAATATCAAATTTCTCCCCATGCCCGATGAGACTGGCCAAGTTTGGTGAGTTTTTGTGCATGTTTCGGGGGTCAAAAATGCAATCGAACAATCGGAAAAATAATAATAATAATAATTTCTACAAAAACAACAGGGACTTCGCAGCGGTCGCTGCTCAGGCCCTAATAATAATAATAATAATAATAATAAAAGTAATAATATTTTCTACAAAAACAATAGGGACCTCGCAGCCGTCGCAGCTCGGGCCCTAATAACAATTTCTAGAAAAACAATAGGGACCTCGCAGCGGTCACTGCTCGGGCCCTAATAATAATAATAATAATAATTTCTACAAAAACAATAGGGACCTCGCCGCGGTCGCTGCTCGGGCCCCAATTATAATTTCTACACAAAGTCCATTGTGGTGACCCGCCCCCTTTTAAGTAAATTCAAAATGGCCGACTTCCTGTAAAACCTAGCTCATTGCTCCAAGAGACTTTTTTGTAGGTCTTGGTCTTATACATACAGTGAACCCTCGCTACTTGGCGGTTCACCTTTCGCGGGTTCAGTGCTTCGCGGGTCTAAAAAATATTCGGGGGCATTGTAGTTTCGCCGAGCGGCACGACGGGGCGCTGGAGCGGTTAGACGGCCGGTGTGCGCCGAAGAAGAGCGTGGGCGAAGAGGAGAGTGGACGAAGAAGAGCACGTTCCCCCGGACACGATCGGTGGCGACGTTTCGCGCGGTTCGGACAGTACCAGAGCTCCGGCCGGCGTGCGTGGCAGTTAAGCCGTAGAGGAGAACCTTCCCCGGGCACGGGCGGTGCCAAGCGGCCCCTAAGTTTAACCGAATGGAAGCTCCGGAGGAGGAGGGCATGCTCGCGTCACAGTAAGCCGAAGAGGAGCACCTTCCCCGGGCACGGGCGATTCCAAGCGGCCCCTAAGTTTAACCGAATGGAAGCTCCGGAGGAGGAGGGCATGCTCGCGTCACAGTAAGCCGAAGAGGAGCACCTTCCCCGGGCACGGGCGGTGCCAAGCGGCCCCTAAGTTTAACCGAATGGAAGCTCCGGGGGAGGAGGGCGGGTGTGTGTCACAGTTAAGCCGAATTGGAGCACCTCTTCCGCCCGGGCACGAGCGGAGCGCGAAGCTGTCAGTTATGAATGTATAAAAGAATAAATAAATAAATGAATAAAGAATGCCACCTTTCATTTCACAGGGCACACCGGACGGCGTACCAGCAGATAAAAGTCGGAGTAATTAAATAAATACAAAAAGAATGGCTGGGGAATAAAAAAATAATACGTTTTAATAATAATTTGGTTTTTTTGTTATAACATGAATTTCACTCTCTCTCTCCCCGTATATATATATATATATATATATATATATATATATATATATATATATATTTATATATTTATTATATATATTGTATATTTTTTTAAGCATTTTTGAAGGTGCGCCGCTACTTCGCGGATTTTCAGTTTTCGCGGGTGGTCTCTGTCCCCATTAACCGCGATTACCGAGGGTTCACTGTACTCCATAAAATTTACAAAAAGCGAGGTGAAACACTCAACCAGGGCTGCTTTTTTTAACATTTCTCGAGGGCCATGGCGAGCCATTTCAAAAAAGCTGCACAACTAACGTATAAAATATTGATAAATTTGCTCGGCCTGATGTGTGTGTAAAGTTTCACGAGTTGTCGTTCATATTTAGAACCTCATAATCAGCGTTGTTTTATTGCCGAACAGTGCAATGCCACTCCCACAACTTTACACGAAAAAGGACGAATTTCGTATTGTGACATCCTCATGGCCGAAACAGTCATCCGAGCATATATGAGGGCGACCTTGTTGAGTTGCACGGGGAAAAACATCCAAGAAAATAACTTGTATTAGCTTTTACCAGTTGGTGGCGCTACTACTACGATGAAAAATAAGTTGGTCGATGTCTTCAGGGCTGAAGTATCCTCAAATGTGTACAACTTCGAGAAGATAGGATCATCTGAGTCATGTTGCCGGAGCTTTTGTTGCCACAGAGTACAATCTGACTTTTCAGCACCGTAATAGCCACGCCTTTTGCCAAAACGTCACAAAATTCGGCAGAGAGAAAGATCATTGTCTTGAGTCTTTTCTGACTAATTTTCAGTCGGATTTGTCAAAAGGGCACCGTGCAGGATGTGAAAATTAAAATAAAAACACATTTTTGATTCCACTTGGCGGCGCTGTGTGTAGAACAAAATAATAACATTAAGATGTCTTCAGGTCGGGACGTTTTATTTACAGGTGAAGGTTTGGATTTTCAGGAGCATGTGCAGGGGAGTTATTAAGCATTCATTTATTTGTATTAGGTTCATTTTGTCTTCTTATTATTGATATTTGACTGATTCATTAAAAGCAGACAATTATGTTTTAGGTTAATTTTTTACCTGACATGTTTCGGCGAGTCTTTCGCCTTCTTCAGAGTGTCGCATGATGGTGTCTTGAGACCCGTCTTTATCAGCTGATGTTCCATGAGGGTGTGACTTACCTGTCAAAAAAATGAAAAATCAGAGCAGTAAAAGAACAAGCACAACATGAACATTACAAATCAGCAATCACTGACCACTGCAAAAGGGAAAACCACATCATGGACCGGGAGAAGGGCAGGGTCATCCGCACCGAAGAGAACAAACAACAGCGCTGGATCAGAGAGGCCATTGAGATCTGCAAGCGAGGCATAAAAACCATGAACAGAGACAAGGGAGCCTTCATCCTCTCTACCACCTAGAGCAGCATCTTGGCGGAGTGAACGGACAGCGGGGGGTGTGACTTGCCTTCATTCTTGTGACAGGTAAGTCACGCCCTCATGGAACATCAGCTGATAAAGACGGGTCACAAGACACCATCATGTGACACTCTGAAGAAGGCGAAAGACTTTCGTATTGTGACATCCTCAAGGCCTAAACACTCATCCGAGCAAATATAAGGTAGATTTTGTGAACCTGCCCGGAGAAAAACATCAACGAAAATAATTTGTATTTGTTTTAACCAGTTGGTGGCGCTACCACTGCGATCAAAAATAAGTTGGCAGCCGTCTTCAGGGCCTGAATATCCTCAAATGTGAAAAATTTCGAGAAGATGGATCATCTGAATCATTTTGCAGGAACTTTTGTTGCCACGGAGAATAATCAGACTCTGCGGCACCGCAATAGCCACGCCCTTCGAAGGAAAGTCACAAAAATAGGGATAGAGTAAGATCAATGTCTTGAGTCTTTTCTAGCCAATTTTCAATCGGATTCGTTAAAAGGGCACCGTGCAGTACGTCAAAATGTAAAAAATGTTATTGATTGGCGCAAGGTGTATAACAGAATATAAACATATAGATGTCTTCAGGTACCGACTCTTTATGTACATGTGAAGTTTTGGATTTTTAGCAGCATGTGCAGGAGAGTTATTAAGCATTTTGTCCATTGCGGCGAAGGAAATCTTAAGTGAAAACTTTGAAGCCCCGCCCCCGTCATATAGTATTTCGGAAACAAAAGATTTTAGCCCCAGTGTTTGTCCCAGGTCTTAAGATGCTACAGACAGAATTTTAAGGCAATCAGATGAAGCCTTTAGGATCAGGGTGCAAAAGAATGACCCCTGTAAACATGCAAAAAAGGGCAAAAGTCGGACTTTCAAAAATTCATAACTCACTTCCTGTTCATATTAGACGTTAAAATATCAAATTTCTCGCCATGCCCGATGAGACTGCCAAGTTTGGTGAGTTTTTGTGCATGTTTCGGGGTCAAAAATGCGATCGTACAATCGGAAAAATAATAATAATAATAATTTCTACAAAAACAACAGGGACTTCGCAGCGGTCGCTGCTCAGGCCCTAATAATAATAATAATAATAATAATAAAAGTAATGATATTTTCTACAAAAACAATAGGGACCTCGCAGCCGTCGCAGCTCGGGCCCTAATAACAATTTCTAGAAAAACAATAGGGACCTCGCAGCGGTCACTGCTCGGGCCCTAATAATAATAATAATAATAATTTCCACAAAAACAATGGGGACCTCGTAGCGGTCGCTGCTCGGGCCCTAATAATAATTTCTACATAAACAATAGGGACCTCGCCGCGGTCGCTGCTCGGGCCCCAATAATAATTTCTACACAAAGTCCATTGTGGTGACCCGCCCCTTTTAAGTAAATTCAAAATGGCCGACTTCCTGTAAAACCTAGCTCATTGCTTCAAGAGACTTTTTTGTAGGTCTTGGTCTTATACATACAGTGAACCCTCGCTACTTCGCGGTTCACCTTTCGCGGGTTCAGTGCTTCGCGGGTATAAAAAATATTCGGGGGCATTGTAGTTTCGCCGAGTGGCACGACGGGCGCTGGAGCGGTTAGACGGCCGGCGTGCGCCGGAGAAGAGCGTGGGCGAAGAGGAGAGTGGACGAAGAAGAGCACGTTCCCCCGGACACGATCGGTGGCGACGTTTCGCGCGGTTCGGACCGTACCAAGGCTCCGGCCGGCGTGCGTGGCAGTTAAGCCGTAGAGGAGCACCGTCCCCGGGCACGGGCGGTGCCAAGCGGCCCCTAAGTTTAACCGAATGGAAGCTCCGGAGGAGGAGGGCATGCTCGCGTCACAGTAAGCCGAAGAGGAGCACCTTCCCCAGGCACGGGCGGTTCCAAGCGGCCCCTAAGTTTAACCAAATGGAAGCTCCGGAGGAGGAGGGCATGCTCGCGTCACAGTAAGCCGAAGAGGAGCACCTTTGCCGGGCACGGGCGGTTCCAAGCGGCCCCTAAGTTTAACCGAATGGAAGCTCCGGAGGAGGCGGGCATGCTCGCGTCACAGTAAGCCGAAGAGGAGCACCTTCCCCGGGCACGGGCGGTGCCAAGCGGCCCCTAAGTTTAACCGAATGGAAGCTCCGGGGGAGGAGGGCGGGCGTGTGTCACAGTTAAGCCGAATTGGAACACCTCTTCCGCCCGGACACGAACGGAGCGCGAAGCTGTCAGTTATGAATGAATAAATGAATAAATAAATAAATAATTAAAGAATGCCACCTTTCATTTCACAGGGAACACCGGACGGCGTACCAGCTGGTAAAAGTCGGAGTAATTAAATAAATACAAAAAGAATGGCTGGGGAATAAAAAAATAATACGTTTTAATAATAATTTGGTTTTTTTGTTATAACATGAATTTCACTCTCTCTCTCTCTCTCTCCCCGTATATATATATATATATATATATATATATATATATATATATATATATATATATATATATATATATATTATATATATTGTATTTTCTTTTAAGCATTTTTGAAGGTGCGCCGCTACTTCGCGGATTTTCAGTTTCCGCGGGTGGTCTCGGTCCCCATTAACCGCGATAACCGAGGGTTCACTGTACTCCATAAAATTTACAAAAAGCGAGGTGAAACACTCAACCAGGGCTGCTTTTTTGAACATTTCTCGAGGGCCATGGCGAGCCATTTCAAAAAAGCTGCACAACTAACGTATAAAATATTGATAAATTTGCTCTGCCTGATGTGTGTGTCAAGTTTCACGAGTTGTCGTTCATATTTAGAACCTCATAATCAGCGTTGTTTTATTGCCAAACAGTGCAATGCCACTCCCACAACTTTTCACGAAAAAGGATGAATTTCGTATTGTGACATCCTCATGGCCGAAACAGTCCTCGGAGCATATATGAGGGCGACCTTGTTGAGTTGCACGGAGAAAAACATCCAAGAAAATAACTTGTATTAGCTTTTACCAGTTGGTGGCGCTACTACTACGATGAAAAATAAGTTGGTAGATGTCTTCAGGGCTGAAGTATCCTCAAATGTGTACAACTTCGAGAAGATAGGATCATCTGAGTCATGTTGCCGGAGCTTTTGTTGCCACAGAGTACAATCGGACTTTTCAGCACCGTAATAGCCACGCCTTTTGCCAAAACGTCACAAAATTCGGCAGAGAGTAAGATCATTGTCTTGAGTCTTTTCTGACTAATTTTCAGTCGGATTCGTCAAAAGGGCACCGTGCAGTACGTGGAAATTAAAATAAAAACAAATTTTTGATTCCACTTGGCGGCGCTGTGTGTATAACAAAATAATAACATTAAGATGTCTTCAGGTCGGGACATTTTATTGACAGGTGAAGGTTTGGATTATTAGGAGCATGTGCAGGGGAGTTATTAAGCATTCATTTATTTGTATGAGGTTCATTTTGTCTTCTTATTATTGATATTTGACAGATTCATTAAAAGCAGACAATTATGTTTTAGGTAAATGTTTTACCTGACATGTTTCGGCGAGTCTTTCGCCTTCTTCAGAGTGTCGCATGATGGTGTCTTGAGACCCGTCTTTATCAGCTTATGTTCCATGAGGGTGTGAATTACCTGTCAAAAAAATGAAAAATCATAGCAGTAAAAGAACAAGCACAACATGAATATTACAAATCAGCAATCACTGACCACTGCAGAAGGGAAAACCATATCATGGACCGGGCGAAGGGCAGGGTCATCCGCACCGAAGAGAACAAACAACAGCGCTGGATCAGAGAGGCCATTGAGATCTGCAAGCGAGGCATAAAAACCATGAACAGAGACAAGGGAGCCTTCATCCTCTCTACCACCTGGAGCAGCATCTTGGCGGAGTGAACGGACAGCGGGGGGTGTGACTTGCCTTCATTCTTGTGACAGGTAAGTCACGCCCTCATGGAACATCAGCTGATAAAGACGGGTCACAAGACACCATCATGTGACACTCTGAAGAAGGCGAAAGACTTTCGTATTGTGACATCCTCAAGGCCTAAACACTAATCCGAGCAAATATAAGGTAGATTTTGTGAACCTGCCCGGAGAAAAACATCAACGAAAATAATTTGTATTTGTTTTACCAGTTGGTGGCGCTACCACTGCGATCAAAAATAAGTTGGCAGCCGTCTTCAGGGCCTGAATATCCTCAAATGTGAAAAATTTCGAGAAGATGGATCATCTGAATCATTTTGCAGGAACTTTTGTTGCCACGGAGAATAATCAGACTCTGCGGCACCGCAATAGCCACGCCCTTCGAAGGAAAGTCACAAAAATAGGGATAGAGTAAGATCAATGTCTTGAGTCTTTTCTCGCCAATTTTCAATCGGATTCGTTAAAAGGGCACCGTGCAGTATGTCAAAACGTAAAAAATGATATTGATTGGCGCAAGGTGTATAACAGAATATAAACATATAGATGTCTTCAGGTACCGACTCTTTATGTACATGTGAAGTTTTGGATTTTTAGCAGCATGTGCAGGAGAGTTATTAAGCATTTTGTCCATTGCGGCGAAGGAAATCTTAAGTGAAAACTTTGAAGCCCCGCCCCCGTCATATAGTATTTCGGAAACAAAAGATTTTAGCCCCAGTGTTTGTCCCAGGTCTTAAGATGCTACAGACAAAATTTTAAGGCAATCAGATGAAGCCTTTAGGATCAGGGTGCAAAAGAATGACCCCAGTAAACATGCAAAAAAGGGCAAAAGTCGGACTCTCAAAAATTCAAAACTCACTTCCTGTTCATATTAGACGTTAAAATATCAAATTTCTCGCCATGCCCGATGAGACTGCCAAGTTTGGTGAGTTTTTGTGCATGTTTCGGGGGTCAAAAATGCGATCGAACAATCGGAAAAATAATAATAATAATAATTTCTACAAAAACAACAGGGACTTCGCAGCGGTCGCTGCTCAGGCCCTAATAATAATAATAATAATAATAATAAAAAAAGTAATAATATTTTCTAGAAAAACAATAGGGACCTCGCAGCCGTCGCAGCTCGGGCCCTAATAACAATTTCTAGAAAAACAATAGGGACCTCGCAGCGGTCACTGCTCGGGCCCTAATAATAATAATAATAATAATTTCCACAAAAACAATGGGGACCTCGTAGCGGTCGCTGCTCGGGCCCTAATAATAATTTCTACATAAACAATAGGGACCTCGCCGCGGTCGCTGCTCGGGCCCCAATAATAATTTCTACACAAAGTCCATTGTGGTGACCCGCCCCCTTTTAAGTAAATTCAAAATGGCCGACTTCCTGTAAAACCTAGCTCATTGCTCCAAGAGACTTTTTTGTAGGTCTTGGCCTTATACATACAGTGAACCCTCGCTACTTCGCGGTTCACCTTTCGCGGGTTCAGTGCTTCGCGGGTATAAAAAATATTCGGGGGCATTGTAGATTCGCCGAGCGGCACGACGGGCGCTGGAGCGGTTAAACGGCCGGCGTGCGCCGAAGAAGAGCGTGGGCGAAGAGGAGATTGGACGAAGAAGAGCACGTTCCCCCGGACACGATCGGTGGCGACGTTTCGCGCGGTTCGGACCGTACCAGAGCTCCGGCCGGCGTGCGTGGCAGTTAAGCCGTAGAGGAGCACCTTCCCCGGGCACGGGCGGTGCCAAGCGGCCCCTAAGTTTAACCGAATGGAAGCTCCGGAGGAGGAGGGCATGCTCGCGTCACAGTAAGCCGAAGAGGAGCACCTTCCCCGGGCACGGGCGGTTCCAAGCGGCCCCTAAGTTTAACCGAATGGAAGCTCCGGAGGAGGAGGGCATGCTCGCGACACAGTAAGCCGAAGAGGAGCACCTTCCCCGGGCACGGGCGGTGCCAAGCGGCCCCTAAGTTTAACCGAATGGAAGCTCCGGGGGAGGAGGGCGGGCGTGTGTCACAGTTAAGCCGAATTGGAACACCTCTTCCGCCCGGGCACGAACGGAGCGCGAAGCTGTCAGTTATGAATGAATAAATGAATAAATAAATAAATAAATAAAGAATGCCACCTTTCATTTCACAGGGCACACCGGACGGCGTACCAGCAGGTAAAAGTCGGAGTAATTAAATAAATACAAAAAGAATGGCTGGGGAATAAAAAAATAATACGTTTTAATAATAATTTGGTTTTTTTGTTATAACATGAATTTCACTCTCTCTCTCTCTCCTCGTATATATATATATATATATATATATATATAAATATATATATATATATATATTTATATATTTATTATATATATTGTATTTTTTTTTAAGCATTTTTGAAGGTGCGCCGCTACTTCGCGGATTTTCAGTTTTTGCGGGTGGTCTCGGTCCCCATTATAATATAATAATAATAATATAATATTCCCTTTATTAGTCCCACAATGGGGAAATTTGAGATTCGAACCCAGGCCTCGTGGGGAGACTGGGTCCTGAACGCGGCGCCTTAGACCACTCGGCCATCCTGGCAGCCAAAGAAATCATGCGAGGCACATCAGGTGGGGATCGAACCCGCGCCGATAATACGTGCTTGCACTGCAATTCTTGTCATTGACCATTCGACCATTTTAACATTAACCGCGATAACCGAGGGTTCACTGTACTCCATAAAATTTACAAAAAGCGAGGTGAAACACTCAACCAGGGCTGCTTTTTTGAACATTTCTCGAGGGCCATGGCGAGCCATTTCAAAAAAGCTGCACAACTAACGTATAAAATATTGATAAATTTGCTCTGCCTGATGTGTGTGTAAAGTTTCACGAGTTGTCGTTCATATTTAGAACCTCATAATCAGCGTTGTTTTATTGCCGAACAGTGCAATGCCACTCCCACAACTTTTCACGAAAAAGGATGAATTTCGTATTGTGACATCCTCATGGCCGAAACAGTCATCCGAGCATATATGAGGGCGACCTTGTTGAGTTGCACGGAGAAAAACATCCAAGAAAATAATTTGTATTAGCTTTTACCAGTTGGTGGCGCTACTACTACGATGAAAAATAAGTTGGTAGATGTCTTCAGGGCTGAAGTATCCTCAAATGTGTACAACTTCGAGAAGATAGGATCATCTGAGTCATGTTGCCGGAGCTTTTGTTGCCACAAAGTACAATCGGACTTTTCAGCACCGTAATAGCCACGCCTTTTGCCAAAACGTCACAAAATTCGGCAGAGAGTAAGATCATTGTCTTGAGTCTTTTCTGACAAATTTTCAGTCGGATTCGTCAAAAGGGCACCGTGCAGTACGTGAAAATTAAAATAAAAACACATTTTTGATTCCACTTGGCGGCGCTGTGTGTATAACAAAATAATAACATTAAGATGTCTTCAGGTCGGGACGTTTTATTTACAGGTGAAGGTTTGGATTTTTAGGAGCATGTGCAGGGGAGTTATTAAGCATTCATTTATTTGTATTAGGTTCATTTTGTCTTCTTATTATTGATATTTGACAGATTCATTAAAAGCAGACAATTATGTTTTAGGTTAATTTTTTACCTGACATGTTTCGGCGAGTCTTTCGCCTTCTTCAGAGTGTCGCATGATGGTGTCTTGAGACCCGTCTTTATCAGCTGATGTTCCATGAGGGTGTGACTTACCTGTCAAAAAAATGAAAAATCAGAGCAGTAAAAGAACAAGCACAACATGAATATTACAAATCAGCAATCACTGACCACTGCAAAAGGGAAAACCACATCATGGACCGGGAGAAGGGCAGGGTCATCCGCAACGAAGAGAACAAACAACAGCGCTGGATCAGAGAGGCCATTGAGATCTGCAAGCGAGGCATAAAAACCATGAACAGAGACAAGGGAGCCTTCATCCTCTCTACCACCTGGAGCAGCATCTTGGCGGAGTGAACGGACAGCGGGGGGCGTGACTTGCCTTCATTCTTGTGACAGGTAAGTCACGCCCTCATGGAACATCAGCTGATAAAGACGGGTCACAAGACACCATCATGTGACACTCTGAAGAAGGCGAAAGACTTTCGTATTGTGACATCCTCAAGGCCTAAACACTCATCCGAGCAAATATAAGGTAGATTTTGTGAACCTGCCCGGAGAAAAACATCAACGAAAATAATTTGTATTTGTTTTAACCAGTTGGTGGCGCTACCACTGCGATCAAAAATAAGTTGGCAGCCGTCTTCAGGGCCTGAATATCCTCAAATGTGAAAAATTTCGAGAAGATGGATCATCTGAATCATTTTGCAGGAACTTTTGTTGCCACGGAGAATAATCAGACTCTGCGGCACCGTAATAGCCACGCCCTTCGAAGGAAAGTCACAAAAATAGGGATAGAGTAAGATCAATGTCTTGAGTCTTTTCTAGCCAATTTTCAATCGGATTCGTTAAAAGGGCACCGTGCAGTACGTCAAAATGTAAAAAATGTTATTGATTGGCGCAAGGTGTATAACAGAATATAAACATATAGATGTCTTCAGGTACCGACTCTTTATGTACATGTGAAGTTTTGGATTTTTAGCAGCATGTGCAGGAGAGTTATTAAGCATTTTGTCCATTGCGGCGAAGGAAATCTTAAGTGAAAACTTTGAAGCCCCGCCCCCGTCATATAGTATTTCGGAAACAAAAGATTTTAGCCCCAGTGTTTGTCCCAGGTCTTAAGATGCTACAGACAGAATTTTAAGGCAATCAGATGAAGCCTTTAGGATCAGGGTGCAAAAGAATGACCCCTGTAAACATGCAAAAAAGGGCAAAAGTCGGACTTTCAAAAATTCATAACTCACTTCCTGTTCATATTAGACGTTAAAATATCAAATTTCTCGCCATGCCCGATGAGACTGCCAAGTTTGGTGAGTTTTTGTGCATGTTTCGGGGTCAAAAATGCGATCGTACAATCGGAAAAATAATAATAATAATAATTTCTACAAAAACAACAGGGACTTCGCAGCGGTCGCTGCTCAGGCCCTAATAATAATAATAATAATAATAATAAAAGTAATAATATTTTCTACAAAAACAATAGGGACCTCGCAGCCGTCGCAGCTCGGGCCCTAATAACAATTTCTAGAAAAACAATAGGGACCTCGCAGCGGTCACTGCTCGGGCCCTAATAATAATAATAATAATAATTTCCACAAAAACAATGGGGACCTCGTAGCGGTCGCTGCTCGGGCCCTAATAATAATTTCTACATAAACAATAGGGACCTCGCCACGGTCGCTGCTCGGGCCCCAATAATAATTTCTACACAAAGTCCATTGTGGTGACCCGCCCCTTTTAAGTAAATTCAAAATGGCCGACTTCCTGTAAAACCTAGCTCATTGCTCCAAGAGACTTTTTTGTAGGTCTTGGTCTTATACATACAGTGAACCCTCGCTACTTCGCGGTTCACCTTTCGCGGGTTCAGTGCTTCGCGGGTATAAAAAATATTCGGGGGCATTGTAGTTTCGCCGAGCGGCACGACGGGCGCTGGAGCGGTTAGACGGCCGGCGTGCGCCGAAGAAGAGCGTGGGCGAAGAGGAGAGTGGACGAAGAAGAGCACGTTCCCCCGGACACGATCGGTGGCGACGTTTCGCGCGGTTCGGACCGTACCAGGGCTCCGGCCGGCGTGCGTGGCAGTTAAGCCGTAGAGGAGCACCGTCCCCGGGCACGAGCGGTGCCAAGCGGCCCCTAAGTTTAACCGAATGGAAGCTCCGGAGGAGGAGGGCATGCTCGCGTCACAGTAAGCCGAAGAGGAGCACCTTCCCCAGGCACGGGCGGTTCCAAGCGGCCCCTAAGTTTAACCAAATGGAAGCTCCGGAGGAGGAGGGCATGCTCGCGTCACAGTAAGCCGAAGAGGAGCACCTTTGCCGGGCACGGGCGGTTCCAAGCGGCCCCTAAGTTTAACCGAATGGAAGCTCCGGAGGAGGCGGGCATGCTCGCGTCACAGTAAGCCGAAGAGGAGCACCTTCCCCGGGCACGGGCGGTGCCAAGCGGCCCCTAAGTTTAACCGAATGGAAGCTCCGGGGGAGGAGGGCGGGCGTGTGTCACAGTTAAGCCGAATTGGAACACCTCTTCCGCCCGGACACGAACGGAGCGCGAAGCTGTCAGTTATGAATGAATAAATGAATAAATAAATAAATAATTAAAGAATGCCACCTTTCATTTCACAGGGAACACCGGACGGCGTACCAGCAGGTAAATGTCGGAGTAATTAAATAAATACAAAAAGAATGGCTGGGGAATAAAAAAATAATACGTTTTAATAATAATTTGGTTTTTTTGTTATAACATGAATTTCACTCTCTCTCTCTCTCTCTCCCCGTATATATATATATATATATATATATATATATATATATATATATATATATATATATTTATTATATATATTGTATTTTCTTTTAAGCATTTTTGAAGGTGCGCCGCTACTTCGCGGATTTTCAGTTTCCGCGGGTGGTCTCGGTCCCCATTAACCGCGATAACCGAGGGTTCACTGTACTCCATAAAATTTACAAAAAGCGAGGTGAAACACTCAACCAGGGCTGCTTTTTTTAACATTTCTCGAGGGCCATGGCGAGCCATTTCAAAAAAGCTGCACAACTAACGTATAAAATATTGATAAATTTGCTCTGCCTGATGTGTGTGTCAAGTTTCACGAGTTGTCGTTCATATTTAGAACCGCATAATCAGCGTTGTTTTATTGCCAAACAGTGCAATGCCACTCCCACAACTTTTCACGAAAAAGGATGAATTTCGTATTGTGACATCCTCATGGCCGAAACAGTCCTCCGAGCATATATGAGGGCGACCTTGTTGAGTTGCACGGAGAAAAACATCCAAGAAAATAACTTTTATTAGCTTTTACCAGTTGGTGGCGCTACTACTACGATGAAAAATAAGTTGGTAGATGTCTTCAGGGCTGAAGTATCCTCAAATGTGTACAACTTCGAGAAGATAGGATCATCTGAGTCATGTTGCCGGAGCTTTTGTTGCCACAAAGTACAATCGGACTTTTCAGCACCGTAATAGCCACGCCTTTTGCCAAAACGTCACAAAACTCGGCAGAGAGTAAGATCATTGTCTTGAGTCTTTTCTGACTAATTTTCAGTCGGATTCGTCAAAAGGGCACGGTGCAGTACGTGAAAATTAAAATAAAAACAAATTTTTGATTCCACTTGGCGGCGCTGTGTGTATAACAAAATAATAACATTAAGATGTCTTCAGGTCGGGACATTTTATTTACAGGTGAAGGTTTGGATTTTTAGGAGCATGTGCAGGGGAGTTATTAAGCATTCATTTATTTGTATTAGGTTCATTTTGTCTTCTTATTATTGATATTTGACAGATTCATTAAAAGCAGACAATTATGTTTTCGGTAAATTTTTTACCTGACATGTTTCGGCGAGTCTTTCGCCTTCTTCAGAGTGTCGCATGATGGTGTCTTGAGACCCGTCTTTATCAGCTGATGTTCCATGAGGGTGTGACTTACCTGTCAAAAAAATGAAAAATCAGAGCAGTAAAAGAACAAGCACAACATGAACATTACAAATCAGCAATCACTGACCACTGCAAAAGGGAAAACCACATCATGGACCGGGAGAAGGGCAGGGTCATCCGCACAGAAGAGAACAAACAACAGCGCTGGATCAGAGAGGCCATTGAGATCTGCAAGCAAGGCATAAAAACCATGAAGAGAGACAAGGGAGCCTTCATCCTCTCTACCACCTGGACCAGCATCTTGGCGGAGTTAACGGACAGCGGGGGGCGTGACTTGCCTTCATTCTTGTGACAGGTAAGTCACGCCCTCATGGAACATCAGCTGATAAAGACGGGCCACAAGACACCATCATGTGACACTCTGAAGAAGGCGAAAGACTTTCGTATTGTGACATCCTCAAGGCCTAAACACTCATCCGAGCAAATATAAGGTAGATTTTGTTAACCTGCCCGGAGAAAAACATCAACGAAAATAATTTGTATTTGTTTTAACCAGTTGGTGGCGCTACCACTGCGATCAAAAATAAGTTGGCAGCCGTCTTCAGGGCCTGAATATCCTCAAATGTGAAAAATTTCGAGAAGATGGATCATCTGAATCATTTTGCAGGAACTTTTGTTGCCACGGAGAATAATCAGACTCTGCGGCACCGTAATAGCCACGCCCTTCGAAGGAAAGTCACAAAAATAGGGATAGAGTAAGATCAATGTCTTGAGTCTTTTCTAGCCAATTTTCAATCGGATTCGTTAAAAGGGCACCGTGCAGTACGTCAAAATGTGAAAAATGATATTTATTGGCGCAAGGTGTATAACTGAATATAAACATATAGATGTCTTCAGGTACCGACTCTTTATGTACATGTGAAGTTTTGGATTTTTAGCAGCATGTGCAAGAGAGTTATTAAGCATTTTGTCCATTGCGGCGAAGGAAATCTTAAGTGAAAACTTCGAAGCCCCGCCCCCGTCATATTGTATTTCGGAAACAAAAAGTTTTAGCCCCAGTGTTTGTCCCAGGTCTTAAGATGCTACAGACAGAATTTTAAGGCAATCAGATGAAGCCTTTAGGATCAGGGTGCAAAAGAATGACCCCTGTAAACATGCAAAAAAGGGCAAAAGTCAGACTTTCAAAAATTCATAACTCACTTCCTGTTCATATTAGACGTTTAAAATATCAAATTTCTCGCCATGCCCGATGAGACTGCCAAGTTTGGTGAGTTTTTGTGCATGTTTCGGGGGTCAAAAATGCAATCGAACAATCGGAAAAATAATAATAATAATAATTTCTACAAAAACAACAGGGACTTCGCAGCGGTCGCTGCTCAGGCCCTAATAATAATAATAATAATAAAAGTAATAATATTTTCTACAAAAACAATAGGGACCTCGCAGCCGTCGCAGCTCGGGCCCTAATAACAATTTCTAGAAAAACAATAGGGACCTCGCAGCGGTCACTGCTCGGGCCCTAATAATAATAATAATAATAATTTCTACAAAAACAATAGGGACCTCGCCGCGGTCGCTGCTCGGGCCCCAATTATAATTTCTACACAAAGTCCATTGTGGTGACCCGCCCCCTTTTAAGTAAATTCAAAATGGCCGACTTCCTGTAAAACCTAGCTCATTGCTCCAAGAGACTTTTTTGTAGGTCTTGGTCTTATACATACAGTGAACCCTCGCTACTTGGCGGTTCACCTTTCGCGGGTTCAGTGCTTCGCGGGTCTAAAAAATATTCGGGGGCATTGTAGTTTCGTCGAGCGGCACGACGGGGCGCTGGAGCGGTTAGACGGCCGGTGTGCGCCGAAGAAGAGCGTGGGCGAAGAGGAGAGTGGACGAAGAAGAGCACGTTCCCCCGGACACGATCGGTGGCGACGTTTCGCGCGGTTCGGACAGTACCAGAGCTCCGGCCGGCGTGCGTGGCAGTTAAGCCGTAGAGGAGAACCTTCCCCGGGCACGGGCGGTGCCAAGCGGCCCCTAAGTTTAACCGAATGGAAGCTCCGGAGGAGGAGGGCATGCTCGCGTCACAGTAAGCCGAAGAGGAGCACCTTCCCCGGGCACGGGCGATTCCAAGCGGCCCCTAAGTTTAACCGAATGGAAGCTCCGGAGGAGGAGGGCATGCTCGCGTCACAGTAAGCCGAAGAGGAGCACCTTCCCCGGGCACGGGCGGTGCCAAGCGGCCCCTAAGTTTAACCGAATGGAAGCTCCGGGGGAGGAGGGCGGGTGTGTGTCACAGTTAAGCCGAATTGGAGCACCTCTTCCGCCCGGGCACGAGCGGAGCGCGAAGCTGTCAGTTATGAATGTATAAAAGAATAAATAAATAAATGAATAAAGAATGCCACCTTTCATTTCACAGGGCACACCGGACGGCGTACCAGCAGATAAAAGTCGGAGTAATTAAATAAATACAAAAAGAATGGCTGGGGAATAAAAAAATAATACGTTTTAATAATAATTTGGTTTTTTTGTTATAACATGAATTTCACTCTCTCTCTCCCCGTATATATATATATATATATATATATATATATTTATATATTTATTATATATATTGTATATTTTTTTAAGCATTTTTGAAGGTGCGCCGCTACTTCGCGGATTTTCAGTTTTCGCGGGTGGTCTCTGTCCCCATTAACCGCGATTACCGAGGGTTCACTGTACTCCATAAAATTTACAAAAAGCGAGGTGAAACACTCAACCAGGGCTGCTTTTTTTAACATTTCTCGAGGGCCATGGCGAGCCATTTCAAAAAAGCTGCACAACTAACGTATAAAATATTGATAAATTTGCTCGGCCTGATGTGTGTGTAAAGTTTCACGAGTTGTCGTTCATATTTAGAACCTCATAATCAGCGTTGTTTTATTGCCGAACAGTGCAATGCCACTCCCACAACTTTACACGAAAAAGGACGAATTTCGTATTGTGACATCCTCATGGCCGAAACAGTCATCCGAGCATATATGAGGGCGACCTTGTTGAGTTGCACGGAGAAAAACATCCAAGAAAATAACTTGTATTAGCTTTTACCAGTTGGTGGCGCTACTACTACGATGAAAAATAAGTTGGTAGATGTCTTCAGGGCTGAAGTATCCTCAAATGTGTACAACTTCGAGAAGATAGGATCATCTGAGTCATGTTGCCGGAGCTTTTGTTGCCACAGAGTACAATCTGACTTTTCAGCACCGTAATAGCCACGCCTTTTGCCAAAACGTCACAAAATTCGGCAGAGAGAAAGATCATTGTCTTGAGTCTTTTCTGACTAATTTTCAGTCGGATTTGTCAAAAGGGCACCGTGCAGGATGTGAAAATTAAAATAAAAACACATTTTTGATTCCACTTGGCGGCGCTGTGTGTATAACAAAATAATAACATTAAGATGTCTTCAGGTCGGGACGTTTTATTTACAGGTGAAGGTTTGGATTTTCAGGAGCATGTGCAGGGGAGTTATTAAGCATTCATTTATTTGTATTAGGTTCATTTTGTCTTCTTATTATTGATATTTGACTGATTCATTAAAAGCAGACAATTATGTTTTAGGTTAATTTTTTACCTGACATGTTTCGGCGAGTCTTTCGCCTTCTTCAGAGTGTCGCATGATGGTGTCTTGAGACCCGTCTTTATCAGCTGATGTTCCATGAGGGTGTGACTTACCTGTCAAAAAAAATGAAAAATCAGAGCAGTAAAAGAACAAGCACAACATGAACATTACAAATCAGCAATCACTGACCACTGCAAAAGGGAAAACCACATCATGGACCGGGAGAAGGGCAGGGTCATCCGCACCGAAGAGAACAAACAACAGCGCTGGATCAGAGAGGCCATTGAGATCTGCAAGCGAGGCATAAAAACCATGAACAGAGACAAGGGAGCCTTCATCCTCTCTACCACCTAGAGCAGCATCTTGGCGGAGTGAATGGACAGCGGGGGGTGTGACTTGCCTTCATTCTTGTGACAGGTAAGTCACGCCCTCATGGAACATCAGCTGATAAAGACGGGTCACAAGACACCATCATGTGACACTCTGAAGAAGGCGAAAGACTTTCGTATTGTGACATCCTCAAGGCCTAAACACTCATCCGAGCAAATATAAGGTAGATTTTGTGAACCTGCCCGGAGAAAAACATCAACGAAAATAATTTGTATTTGTTTTAACCAGTTGGTGGCGCTACCACTGCGATCAAAAATAAGTTGGCAGCCGTCTTCAGGGCCTGAATATCCTCAAATGTGAAAAATTTCGAGAAGATGGATCATCTGAATCATTTTGCAGGAACTTTTGTTGCCACAGAGAATAATCAGACTCTGCGGCACCGCAATAGCCACGCCCTTCGAAGGAAAGTCACAAAAATAGGGATAGAGTAAGATCAATGTCTTGAGTATTTTCTAGCCAATTTTCAATCGGATTCGTTAAAAGGGCACCGTGCAGTACGTCAAAATGTAAAAAATGTTATTGATTGGCGCAAGGTGTATAACAGAAGATAAACATATAGATGTCTTCAGGTACCGACTCTTTATGTACATGTGAAGTTTTGGATTTTTAGCAGCATGTGCAGGAGAGTTATTAAGCATTTTGTCCATTGCGGCGAAGGAAATCTTAAGTGAAAACTTTGAAGCCCCGCCCCCGTCATATAGTATTTCGGAAACAAAAGATTTTAGCCCCAGTGTTTGTCCCAGGTCTTAAGATGCTACAGACAGAATTTTAAGGCAATCAGACGAAGCCTTTAGGATCGGGGTGCAAAAGAATGACCCCTGTAAACATGCAAAAAAGGGCAAAAGTCGGACTTTCAAAAATTCATAACTCACTTCCTGTTCATATTAGACGTTAAAATATCAAATTTCTCGCCATGCCCGATGAGACTGCCAAGTTTGGTGAGTTTTTGTGCATGTTTCGGGGTCAAAAATGCGATCGTACAATCGGAAAAATAATAATAATAATAATTTCTACAAAAACAACAGGGACTTCGCAGCGGTCGCTGCTCAGGCCCTAATAATAATAATAATAATAATAATAAAAGTAATGATATTTTCTACAAAAACAATAGGGACCTCGCAGCCGTCGCAGCTCGGGCCCTAATAACAATTTCTAGAAAAACAATAGGGACCTCGCAGCGGTCACTGCTCGGGCCCTAATAATAATAATAATAATAATTTCCACAAAAACAATGGGGACCTCGTAGCGGTCGCTGCTCGGGCCCTAATAATAATTTCTACATAAACAATAGGGACCTCGCCGCGGTCGCTGCTCGGGCCCCAATAATAATTTCTACACAAAGTCCATTGTGGTGACCCGCCCCTTTTAAGTAAATTCAAAATGGCCGACTTCCTGTAAAACCTAGCTCATTGCTTCAAGAGACTTTTTTGTAGGTCTTGGTCTTATACATACAGTGAACCCTCGCTACTTCGCGGTTCACCTTTCGCGGGTTCAGTGCTTCGCGGGTATAAAAAATATTCGGGGGCATTGTAGTTTCGCCGAGCGGCACGACGGGCGCTGGAGCGGTTAGACGGCCGGCGTGCGCCGGAGAAGAGCGTGGGCGAAGAGGAGAGTGGACGAAGAAGAGCACGTTCCCCCGGACACGATCGGTGGCGACGTTTCGCGCGGTTCGGACCGTACCAAGGCTCCGGCCGGCGTGCGTGGCAGTTAAGCCGTAGAGGAGCACCGTCCCCGGGCACGGGCGGTGCCAAGCGGCCCCTAAGTTTAACCGAATGGAAGCTCCGGAGGAGGAGGGCATGCTCGCGTCACAGTAAGCCGAAGAGGAGCACCTTCCCCAGGCACGGGCGGTTCCAAGCGGCCCCTAAGTTTAACCAAATGGAAGCTCCGGAGGAGGAGGGCATGCTCGCGTCACAGTAAGCCGAAGAGGAGCACCTTTGCCGGGCACGGGCGGTTCCAAGCGGCCCCTAAGTTTAACCGAATGGAAGCTCCGGAGGAGGCGGGCATGCTCGCGTCACAGTAAGCCGAAGAGGAGCACCTTCCCCGGGCACGGGCGGTGCCAAGCGGCCCCTAAGTTTAACCGAATGGAAGCTCCGGGGGAGGAGGGCGGGCGTGTGTCACAGTTAAGCCGAATTGGAACACCTCTTCCGCCCGGACACGAACGGAGCGCGAAGCTGTCAGTTATGAATGAATAAATGAATAAATAAATAAATAATTAAGAATGCCACCTTTCATTTCACAGGGAACACCGGACGGCGTACCAGCTGGTAAAAGTCGGAGTAATTAAATAAATACAAAAAGAATGGCTGGGGAATAAAAAAATAATACGTTTTAATAATAATTTGGTTTTTTTGTTATAACATGAATTTCACTCTCTCTCTCTCTCTCTCCCCGTATATATATATATATATATATATATATATATATATTTATTATATATATTGTATTTTCTTTTAAGCATTTTTGAAGGTGCGCCGCTACTTCGCGGATTTTCAGTTTCCGCGGGTGGTCTCGGTCCCCATTAACCGCGATAACCGAGGGTTCACTGTACTCCATAAAATTTACAAAAAGCGAGGTGAAACACTCAACCAGGGCTGCTTTTTTGAACATTTCTCGAGGGCCATGGCAAGCCATTTCAAAAAAGCTGCACAACTAACGTATAAAATATTGATAAATTTGCTCTGCCTGATGTGTGTGTCAAGTTTCACGAGTTGTCGTTCATATTTAGAACCTCATAATCAGCGTTGTTTTATTGCCAAACAGTGCAATGCCACTCCCACAACTTTTCACGAAAAAGGATGAATTTCGTATTGTGACATCCTCATGGCCGAAACAGTCCTCCGAGCATATATGAGGGCGACCTTGTTGAGTTGCACGGAGAAAAACATCCAAGAAAATAACTTGTATTAGCTTTTACCAGTTGGTGGCGCTACTACTACGATGAAAAATAAGTTGGTAGATGTCTTCAGGGCTGAAGTATCCTCAAATGTGTACAACTTCGAGAAGATAGGATCATCTGAGTAATGTTGCCGGAGCTTTTGTTGCCACAGAGTACAATCGGACTTTTCAGCACCGTAATAGCCACGCCTTTTGCCAAAACGTCACAAAATTCGGCAGAGAGTAAGTGAGTCTTTTCTGACTAATTTTCAGTCGGATTCGTCAAAAGGGCACCGTGCAGTACGTGAAAATTAAAATAAAAACAAATTTTTGATTCCACTTGGCGGCGCTGTGTGTATAACAAAATAATAACATTAAGATGTCTTCAGGTCGGGACGTTTTATTTACAGGTGAAGGTTTGGATTTTTAGGAGCATGTCCAGGGGAGTTATTAAGCATTCATTTATTTGTATTAGGTTCATTTTGTCTTCTTATTATTGATATTTGACTGATTCATTAAAAGCAGACAATTATGTTTTAGGTTAATTTTTTACCTGACATGTTTCGGCGAGTCTTTCGCCTTCTTCAGAGTGTCGCATGATGGTGTCTTGAGACCCGTCTTTATCAGCTGATGTTCCATGAGGGTGTGACTTACCTGTCAAAAAAATTAAAAAATCAGAGCAGTAAAAGAACAAGCACAACATGAACATTACAAATCAGCAATCACTGACCACTGCAAAAGGGAAAACCACATCATGGACTGGGAGAAGGGCAGGGTCATCCGCACCGGAGAGAACAAACTACAGCGCTGGATCAAAGAAGCAATTGAGATCTGCAAGCGAGGCATAAAAACCATGAACAGAGACAAGGGAGCCTTCATCCTCTCTACCACCTGGAGCAGCATCTTGGCGGAGTGAACGGACAGCGGGGGGCGTGACTTGCCTTCATTCTTGTGACAGGTAAGGCACGCCTTCATGGAAGATCAGCTGATAAAGACTGGTCACAAGACACCATCACAGGGTTCGAAGTTAACTTTAAAAACTGCTTCCCCATAGGGCAAGTGCCACTAAAATTTGCCTTGCCCGAGTGGCCAAATTACTTGCCCAACTAGGGCAAGTGACAATTTTTTTTCTCTTGCCCTGAGTGACTTTTTGTATGACAAAGTGTCTAATTACAAATTGCATGAATTTTTTGTTCGGACAGTTCCCGCCTAGAAAGAATTAAAAATACGTTACAATCATAAGTGTTGCTTATATAAAAATGTATCATGTATTAACACATTAATTAGGTGTCTGCTGACCCAGGATTATGTTATTGTTATGTTATGTTATATATCAAAGAGAATGTGGAATGACACTGAACGATGGAAGGTGGAAGGATGTGGAAAGATCGTGAATGACATTGAATGATTTGGAATGACACTGAAAGATTTTGAATAATACTGAATGACACTGAATGAAGTAAAACTCTCTGGGAACGGGCCAATTCAAGATAGCTGCCGCACTGTGGGGGAGGCTTTGGTACCAAATTTGGAAAGAGACCCAAACGGTTGGGTCCATTTTATATCAGTGTGGGGGTGAAACGTTGGTCTTGGCGGAGCTGTCTGAATATTGGAGAAGTGAGAAGACAAAGTAAAACAGAACAATTAAAATCACTCTTCAAATACATATTGTTTGGTAAGCAGAGCATGATTTACAGCTCACCATTTTATTGCATGCACCAAGCATGTTATACATTTTTCTGTCCACGGGATGGCGTAGTCAAGAAAAATGAAGCATCTCGAAGCCCATTCGTGTGTGAAGTATTTCCCTGCAGGGCTTGGCTGCTTTATGGGGCTTCATTTTGCCATCACTAGTTTTAGATTGTTTTAATTTTTGAAAGAGCATTTTCATTTTACAGTGAACCCTCGCTACTTCGCGGTTCACCTTTCGCGGGTTCAGTGCTTCGCGGGTCTAAAAAATATTCGGGGGCATTGTAGTTTCGCCGAGCGGCACGACGGGGCGCTGGAGCTGTTAGACGGCCGGCATGCGCCGAAGAAGAGCGTGGGCGAAGAGGAGAGTGGACGAAGAAGAGCACGTTCCCCCGGGCACGATTTGGGGCGACGTTTCGCGCGGTTCGGACCGTACCAGAGCTCCGGCCAGCGTGCGTGGCAGTTAAGCCGAAGAGGAACAACTTCCGCCCGGGCACTAGCGGGGCGACATTTCGCTCTGTTCGGGAGCGTACGAGAGCTCCGGAGGAGGCCGGCCGGCGTGCGTGGCAGTTAAGCCGAAGAGGAGCACCTTCCCCGGGCACGGGCGGTGTCAAGCGGCCCCTAAGTTTAACCGAATGGAAGCTCCGGAGGAGGAGGGCATGCTCGCGTCACAGTTAAGCCGAAGAGAAGCACCTTCCCCGGGCACGGGCGGTGCCAAACGGCCCTTAAGTTTAACCGAATGGAAGCTCCGGGGGAGGAGGGCGGGCGTGTGTCACAGTTAAGCCGAATAGGAGCACCTTCCCCGGGCACGGGCGGGGCGAAATGAAACCGAGTTCAATCGAACGGAGACACGCTTCGGGGGAGCAGGTCCGGCGTGCATGACAATTAAGCCGAAGAGGAGCACCTCTTCCGCCCGAGCACGAGCGGAGCGCGAGGCTGTCAGTTATGAATGAATAAATGAATAAAAAAAATAAATGAAGAATGCCACCTTTCATTTCACAGGGCACACCGGACGGCGTACCAGCAGGTAAAGGTCGAAGCAATTAAAAAAATACAAAAAGAAGTAATTGAATAAATACAAAAATAATGGCTGGGGAATAAAAAAATAATAAGTTTTAATAATAATTTTTTTTTTTTTGTTATAGCATGAATTTCACTCTCTCTCTCTCTACCCGTGTGTATATATATATATATATATATATATATATATATATATATATATATTTATTAATTTTTTTTTTTTAAACATTTTTGAAGGTGCACCACTACTTCGCACTTTTTTTTTTAAGCATTTTTGAAGGTGCGCCGCTACTTCGCGGATTTTCAGTTTTCGCGGGTGGTCTCGGTCCCCATTAACCGCGATAACCGAGGGTTCACTGTATTTTTTTCATTATCGAATTTTATTTTTTTCTATTCAAGTTTTGAGTTCATTTTCGTTTACTAAAATAACCTTGGGCTGCAACTACTATCACAGCAACGGCTCATTATATTTTGGCTGCTAAATATGCCAATTTGTCAGAGAGAAGACCGTGACAAAGAATGGCCCAATCGCAATAAACACTCTACACCATACGTTCCTCGTTGACGTGTACATGGGGTGTTGCAGAGCACAGGTTCCAAGCGTACCGATATTGCAAAATTGGGACAATGCGTGTGACGACACCAACTTCCGCCTCCTATGTCATCGAGCTTGGCGGCACGTTATCATTATGTATTTATTTGTAACAATTTTGACGTTGAGAGTGATATTAAAACTTAAGTAATGTGGTAGTTAGGAAAAAACCCTGGCTTGGGACCCACCGGAACAAGCTATAGCTTCATTTGTACTATTTGAGGCGCTCTCACAATCTGCGGCGCATGCACACAAGGTCGCTAAGTACGCTAGCTGCACTCGGACAAAACACGTAGGTGACTTTAAAAGAGTGACCGAAATTGCACACATGCAACTGTTTATCATAATGTCATAATTCGATATGTACATTTGAAGAGAATTTTTTTCAGCATGGGCACAAGAATTCCACCGAACATCGCCAGTTCAATGGGATTTTGGTTAAGTCCGCAAATAATTGTGGACAATATACTTTGGCTGCGCGCTCGAATAATTTTACTCGTATATACTTCAATGAGGGTGTAGTGTGGGTATCGGGATCTTTAACACGCCCTAACACGAAGCTGACTCTCCAACCGCCACAGCCTTTTAATGACGAAATTATAAAATAAACAAAAACACTGTTCAACAACATAAAATAAAATAAAAAATCACATCATACTTACATTTATAAACTTTAATCCTCAAGAACATTATTCTCAGGTTGACCGAAAGACGAGGACACGGGAGCGCCTCGGGCATGTTCTTCTTCCTTGTGTAGGCGAATGACATTTTAAGGTGCTTGTCCGCCACCTGCTGTGCTGAACTATGTATTAAATAAGAAAAGCAAATTGTTGAATGTTTTTTCCCCAATGAAGACTGAATTGTAAAATACCCGGAAATGGCTTTTCTGTTTTATTGTGCATTTAAAAAAAATTCAGATTGTCCTTTTTTGTTGAGATAATTGTTGAATATTGAAATTGCACATGTAACTGGTAATTTAGTTTTAGATATTATTTGAACCAGTGGAGGGCCATGCATTTCACACCTGGGCCTTCAATGAAGTCCTACTTCGTCCTACTTGAATAAATCCCCCTCATAATACCATAATTTATGACACCACGGGTGGACAAACAATATACAGAAAAGCACTTAGACAGCACTGACCGAGTGTTGGACGATATAGCTTCTCTTGAAAGGTCCGTGTTGAAAATGGCCTCGCAAGTGAATCTTCAATTTCTAAAGATAAAGATGTCTTTTAATTGTCCCATAACGGGGACATTTGCAGTGTTACAGCAGCAAAGATATACATCACACAGTGGCACCGACGTAATGTAGCCGTTAATGTATAACATTGGCAGCAGGCATTCATAAAAAGCATGCAAATATACACAGTATATACGTATATACACAGATCCCCATGTATATACACACTTACAGCCCACAACATATACAAGTGTAAGGAAACACTCCTAATGCCTGTCTATGGTTCAGAGGGGAAATAAATAAAAACGCTGCAATGATAAAAAAAAATACTGAATGATTGAAAATACTGCAATGATAAAAATACTGCAAGAATAAAAGTACTGTACCCAGCCAACATGTCCAACTGGGCCCCAAATGGGGTAAATGCGGGATTCCTGGGTACCAAGTGGGAATGGGCTAGAAGTGGGCAATGGTACAGGGTTCCATGTGGGCGCCATCTGGGATTGGTGGGCATGGGCTTAAACTGGGCAAATGTTGTGGGTGCAATACGGGTTGTGTATGGGCTAAGTGGGCATGGGTTAGAACTGGTAAAGATAAAGATAAAGATGTCCTTTATTAGTCCCACAATGGGGAAATTTGAGGTGTTACAGCAGCAAAGATATAGCTCACACAGAGTCGGCGGCGTAATGTAGCCGTTAATGTATAACATTAGCAGCAGACATTCATAAAAAGCATGCAAATATACACAGTATAAACGTATCTAAGTGTAAGGAAACACTCCTAATGTCTGTCCATTATACAGAGGGGAAAATGCTGTAATGATAAAAACTACTGAATCTACTACTGAAACCATTTATAGGTCCTATTTGGGTTATGTGTGGGCTAAGTGGGCATGGGTTAGAACTGGTCAACCATGTGAGGGTCTCATATGGGCTGTATATGGGCCAAGTGGGCATGGGTTAGAGCTGGTCAACCATGTCTGGGTCCTATTTGGGTTATGTGTGGGCTAAGTGGGCATGGGTTAGAAGTGGTCACCATTTATCGGTCCTGTTTGGGTTATGTGTGGGATAAGTGGGCATAGGTTAGAGCTGGTCAACCATGTCTGGGTCCTGTATGGGTTATGGATGAGCTAAGCGGGCATGGGTTTGAAAATTTGTTCTGGAGCCTTTTTGATATTTAATGCATGCTATGCTAATAGTAACCACCCGAAGACTATTCTCAGTAGAACTATTCAATGGATGCCAAAACGATAGAGACATGGCCATGGAGCCTATGCTGCGAGATTGTGAAAGGACTAAAATAAGTGTAGGATTTTTGAGGACCAGAAGTCAGCTTTTATTAGGTTTGACATTGATTTAACTTATGGAACAATGCAAATTATGGTCGGGTTGTTGTTGGACTTTTTCCGCTTTTGACTAAGGGACGGGTGTTTTTATTTTCTGGGACTCTTTAGAACAAGCGGCACGGTGGCGGACTGGTTAGCAAGTCCGCATCGCAGTACAGAAGTGCAAGGTTCTCCCTGTGCCTGCTAGGGTTTTCGCCGGTTTCCTCCCACTTTCCAAAAACATTCATGATAGGTTGATTGGTCACTGGTCCAAGGTCTGAGTGTGAGAGCGGATGGTTGCTTGTCTCTGTGTGCCCTGCGATTGACTGGCAACCAGTTCAGGGTGTACCCTGTCGACTGCCCGAAGACAGCTGGGATAGGCTCCAGCACTCCCGGGGACCCTTGTGAGGACAAGAAGCAGTACAGAGGATTGATTGATTTATTAAAATTAAAATTAAATTCATGTATTTATCTATGCTAAATTTAACAAGGCTGGACGTTATATTTTGTGAATTTACATGTACCCCCAACTGTGACTTAATAACCCTTAAGGGACAAGATAACATTTTATAATATTCCAGACAGCTAAGATTGTCATCTATGAACTATTTGACAAGGCAGGTCCAGCATCGTCAGCCACATCCAACAGTCAACACAGTTACTTTTTTTTTAATAAACAAAATCAACATTATTAATTAATGTTATTTTATTAATTCTGTATGCTGTGAAAGATCTTTATTCAAAGTATATTTGAAGTTATTTCTACCTTATTGCTTGATTTTTGTAGATTCAAGTTGGAGTTGTCAAAATTACAGATTCTTTTGAAGGCAGCATATTCAAACTGTGAGAAAAGGAGCGAATGCAAGCTACGCGGTCTTTGAGGTGCGGCAGAAGAGCTGAAAGCACGGTGAGTCCCGAACGATAATTGAATTAATTAATTAATCTTGGGTAAATGTCTGGCTCTCATTTTTTAGACTTACTTTACAATGTGTTTTGTAATTTTTCAAGGTTGCCTGTGTTGGAAAACTGCTTGGTGCGTTAGCTAAAACACAGTATGCTAAAATGATAAGTGACGAGAACACAGAGGGTATATCAACAACGTACGTACTCGAATTATTTTGGGGAAAACTTAAGTACATTATAATCACCCTTTTAATAATACTGATAAGCGTTGTGTGTTTTATTTATTTTTATGAGGACCTTTACAACGAGCTACATATTGTTAGCATTGGGCCTACGACGCTAAACACAGTGTCCCTCGATCTCTCTCCAAAATTCTCCAAAAGACTTAAGCTTTCACTCAAATTAATACAATCTACTCCACTAGCTCATTTAAGGCTTTTTTGTGATGTGTTTGATTTGGGTAAGTAAAGCAAAACATATTAACTGTTGAATGTTGCCTGTTATTTAAATAATAGAAATTCAAGATGAAAGTTGAACAGATATTGAAATGCTAGATTGGCTCATTCAGAATCATGCCACAATGTGCTTTGTATGTTTTGTGTGTGGGTTTATCAAGCTCTAATTCAATGCAGTGTCCAAAACGAGCGCGCATAATTGTTGGATGAATGTTGGTTAATAGAGTCAGATAATAGTTAAAATTCCAACAGTTGAACAGATGTTGAAATGCTAGATTGGCTCATTCAGAATCATGCCACAATGTGCTTTGTATGTTTTGTGTGTAGGCTTATCAAGCTCTAATTCAATGCAGTGTTGAGCTGCATTTGAGAGGAACTACGTAAGTAACTAATGTGGAAAAATTGTGACTTCTTTGTGTACTTTTATTTTGAATATTCAAATTTTGTGGGTAAAGGTTAGAGAAAATAAGTTTAAAATGAGAGCTGTACAGGTATTTAAGTTTTTGGTTTGTAAAATACCCGAATGTGGGTTTCAGCAGGTGAGGCAATGATTGGACAGAGCAAAAGCTATGCTCCAAAATAGAAGTGATTACACCTTCACTAGACTAACCTGCAGCTAATTACATAATTATAAAATTAACACTTTAACCTGGCTTCCCCATCACAGATGTATTCTTTTAAATGCAAAGCTTTTTGTTCTAGCTTTTGTTGTTAAATGACATTCATGCCCAAGTGTCTATGCATCCATTGCAGGGATGTTTTCTCAAGTGACGAGTCTGAAGCCTGTGATGACGAAGTACCATCTACACCTCCCCATGGATTGTCACAGAGAAAAAGCTTCCTAACCAAGAGAGGCGCTGCAGAAGGTCCTTGAGTACGTCCAACGTGTTGAGTCTGTGAGTCTACTGCAGGATCTAATGCAGGTATGAAAATGATGAAATTTTAATGTATTATCTTCAAAATTATAAATAATTATTTAATTTCTTGAAA
This sequence comes from Idiotropiscis lumnitzeri, assembly GCF_059441095.1. NCBI lineage: Eukaryota > Metazoa > Chordata > Actinopteri > Syngnathiformes > Syngnathidae > Idiotropiscis > Idiotropiscis lumnitzeri. The sequence continues at coordinate 370,401 of NW_028283706.1, forward strand.
TATAAAATTAGGTACCCTAAACCCAAGTAGGAACCCCAGTCCCAGTACATTCCTGATTCTGGAGCTACAGAGATCAAACCATCCTACTGTATCACTAAATAGCCCCACCTCTAAAACCCTGATTCGGAAGGCCGAGTTGAAAGACTTCAGAGTTCAAGATGGTCAACTGCAACTATGATAAGCCGAATGTGTTCACCCCAAGTCGGAAACTGAGAAAAAGACTCAATTTTCACATGATTTCAGTCCCTTCTATATTTAAAAGAATGTATTGGGGCTCTAAAAATGTGAAATATTTTTACAAGTATTTCTTTTACTACTCATAGGCAGTTTCATAATAATAGTACAATTTGGCATCGTGTATTGTTTTTTGGTTCCATTCAAAATGCACAAGACGTATAGACATATTTTGTTTGTGGATCGCTGCAGCATCACACGAGCGCACAGAGACAAACGTGGCAGCAACTTAAAACAATTAAAATATCGAATCGAAATCGAGAACTGAAAATCAAAAATCGAATCGGGGCTTGAGTGAATCGTTACCTCCCTAATCATAATCATTTTGGTAGAATGTTGGGCTCTTGCCCTTTGAGTGTATATGGCGTTACCGAAGCTGTTCACTTAATCGACAATTCCTTTCCTGTGACGTTTATCATACCCAGTTTAACTGCCAAAATATTTTTAAGTGTGTGATGATTATCTGGATCGAGTGACACCCATGTTATAATGGTTGCAGGTATTGGTGGATTGGACGATAGTGTCAGAACAATGATGGCGTTCATCATGACAAATCCTCTGTCTCTGAAGTACAATCTCTTTGGACATCGTAGCAAGAACAAGCGCCGAGACCTGCCTTTTTCGGATGTTCTATACGGTAATATATTTTTTTTTTTTTTTTTTTTTTAAGGGATTGTGGTGTGAAGACATTTCAGCATGTCCCATAAGGTTTCACAATCATTAAATAGCTTTACTAAGTTGGCTTCTTGTCTTTTTTGTTTTATGAGCACTGAAAAGGAATGGAGCCACAAAGGACATCAACGAGAAGGACACAGGCAACCCTGTCCAAGTGGTTCATGGGAGCTTGTGATCAAGGTGGGAATAGGGCAGTTCGAGCTCGGAGATCTCAAGGCAACTGTCAGGTTTAAAACGTCCTGACGCCATTTTTAGACTGAAGGTGGCATAAATCCAGACCAAACCAGTTAGAGTTTTGTTTTTGACCATTCGCGAATGGGAGAGGAAGTCAGGAGGTGAAGCAGGCGTCTTGCCAGTTCAATCTCGCGCACTCTCTCTCACTCTCTACCACCCGTTCGGTCTTTTATCAGCAACCTAAGCAGACAATGGAGGTCTGTCTGAAATTCTAGCAGGCAGGCAGGAAGCAATCAACCACAGTAGTCAGTCAGGAATTCGAAACTAAAGTGTGTGCGTGTGTTCCAGTTGTGCGCGTGTGTGCTAAAGCAATAATGTGAGTGTCTGTGTGTGTGTGCGCAATTATAACTGATACAAATAGTGTATAAAAACATGATTAGAAATACACAAACTATTTACATATCCTCATCCCATCTCACATTCCCCCGTTTGTGGGTTTAAATCATGTCCTTACGGCTTTAAGACAGATCATCATAATGAAGTCATACAACAGTGTGGTCATCCGTGGAGGGGCGAAAACCCTCAGTAGGGACAAAATTCCCCTCCTCCCTTCCGGCGTGGAACGAGATTCTCATGGTATGTTGGTCACTTGGGAATAAAACATAAAAAAACTTCAATATACCTAGTGAAAAATAACAAAACTGTCTCCACGCAGAGCTTGTCTCCACGCAGAGCTTGTCTCTGCGGCGACTTGATGGAGGCCCTTGCCTCGTTGTAGGAGGGGACAGCCGTCTTTACCTCCCGGATCTTCGTGTGTGGTGTATGTGTGTGCATGTGTGGGGGCAGGGGCAAAAGGGTCCATGTGTTATTTAGGTTTCAGTGTCCAGTTCGAGTTTGTCATTGTCCAGTTCGAATTCGTCATTCTCAACATCAATCAGGTTGTAATGGTACATTTGGGCAACAAACATGCAGTTAATAATCATCTTTGTCATAAGAATAATGCAACATGAACAGACTACACATAACAAAAATGAAAACCATAATTATCCCGATATATTGTCTTTCAAATTCTTCGTAGTGGTCATAACATCAATAATTGTTTCATTTTATTAAAAATGTAAATGCAGTAATGTTCTCCAATCAAGGCTAAAATTCTTTATGTACGTCATTAATTTCCAAACAATATCTAATCTTTTTGTTCTGTGGCTTCAACATTCGTATCTGTGGCTGGTTGTGCGGTTCCGATGTGCGTGTGGTCCGATATTGTGACTCAGGTGGGCTCCTGTTCGAGGGATTCGCGTTGCTCGGCCTTTAGCTGGAAACCGGAGAAGCTTGTACTGCAACTGGTGGATCCAGCTGCCACGCCCCGCGACCTTTGCTGCCGTCGGGGTCACTGCAATCATCTGGCGAGGGCCATCTCAGCATTCACTTGTCCCAACGAAGTCGTTTCAGCACCTTGAAGAAGAGTTGGTCTCCCACACGGACGTGATTTCTCTGTGGATCAGAACACACTGGCCAGTAATTGCGTCTTTTTTTTTTTTTTCTTTTTTTTTTTGGGCAAAACATGTTTCCCATGTGGACTGGGACTGATGTGCCAGTCGCTGGTGGTTCTGATGAACCTGAGAGTCGATAGGGGATAGTGTCCTAACTTCGGCTGGCACTATCCTCATTGCTGTGATTGAAACACAGTCTGGTCATTGTCTCCTTTTTTTCCCTCATATTCTTGATAAGTCTGCCCTTAACAGTCCCATTAGTGCGTTCCACAAGTCCTGCAGACTGTATGCACAATGACGCTTTGAGTCAATTTTGCAACAACTGTCCCACTTGTTACAACATCATTCACAAAATGCATAATTTTCACTTCAAATCACTTCTTGAAATTCCAAATGTCAGGATAATTTGTGTTAGGTTGAAGATGTATTTTATCCCATATTTTACTCTATTAGTATTGCAAAAGAATTGTTCCACAGCGTGACCCATGTTTGACCATATGGATGAGAAGACTTCACAGAGAAGCGGATGCCTGAAGACTGGATCAACGTCTGCAACATCAAAGGAGGTGTGCTGAGACACACCTCTGAAACAAAAGGACTGAGACTTTAGTACCAGAGCACTAAAAGGGCATATCTGCCTTTTCAATCAGTGGATGACTGCCATTGATGTCTGTCTTTCCTCTTGTGTCTGAGATGTTTACATGTTCCTGCTGGTGCTCCCCCCTTCATCTCTTAGTGCAAATACATTGTATTGTTAGGGACTTCCCTAATAAAATAGAGGGCTCGGCGGAGTGTGCTCCAGAACGAATTTGGAGATGTAACTGAGCACACCTCTGTTCGTTCTCCTCGCGAGTAAAAGATCAACTCTTGTCTTCCTTCCATTCATTTAGCCTATGTTCAGTGAATGCTTAGGTGATTGAACCTGACAATTTGATTACACAACACTTTTTCCAACTGTTTTAGCATCAACATATGTTGTCGGAAACAACTTAATCCATTTTGAAAACATATGAATTACAACCAAACAATATTGCATCTCAAACAAATAACACTGTCTAAAAAAAAGTTTTTTGTTGAAAAGTCTGTATGTGGGAACAATTTCATATCATACTACCCCTCTCTTGACTCATGGTTATGCTCGTGTGTCACTCTTATTACTTTTCCAATCAATGAATTAGGCAGCCAGGATTTGCCATCTGCCAATTTGCTGATCCTGTCCTCAGCAATGTTTGCACCTTTGTTCTCCCAATTTGTGCGTTCAATTACTGGTACCTTTTTCCCTGGCGTGGGATCAAATTGTCAAGTTGATTTTCTGCGTGTGTGTGCGTGTGGGGGTGTGTTCATTTTCCCTTTTAGCTGCGCTGTGTCGATATAAAGGCGAGGCAGTTTCCAATTGTAATTGTGTCATTTTCTGTTAAGTGAATTTTGCGTTCACAAATAACTATTTTAGACGTGCTTTATGCACAACTTTTCTTTTCCTGTTGTGGTTTTTAAAGCCCAATGTCGACAGAACGCATGAACATTTATCTTGACTGTCAGTCCACATTGTAACCATACAACTCATACAAGATGGGAAACCCCAAATTTTAATTAGCTCACACCCGCCTACGCTCTTCCTGCTTATCCTAACAATCTCTTATCCGTTGGTATCACAATGTTAGTACTCCCATCGCATAAAAGTCAGTTTGATTTCAGGCTGCGACCTTGGTTCTCAAACACTTTTACTTCTTATCAGTCTGGAATGCGCACCTGGTCTGTGTTACAAGTCTGAGTTCCTCCAGTCGGGAGGAAGGTCAAGTCGCGGTTTGGTGATAATTTGGACGGCTCCACAGTCGTGTGGCGCCTCCTAGATGATGCGGGGAAAAAATGACGCTGGGCTGAAATGCACCGCAACTTATCAGTATAATGTGTCCCTGTGACAATTAGGCCGGCGTGCAATGTGAATGTGGTGGGAAAAGAATGTAATTTTTTGATTCCTTAAAGCAGCAGTGAAAGCTCTTAATCACACTCTAAGTGGTTCTCTGCCACGAAATCCAAATTGTTGTGACTAAATATGCAAATGAATTCATTTTGCCCTGGTTCCTGCAGTAACCCAGGCTAATGAAGTCATTTTTTGCAGTCACTGTTTTGCTCAAATGGCTTATAATAATTTGGTAGTGCGTTAAGATGCTTTAACGATACAATCTTGTAGTGTATCTTCACAAGTTCCAACATACACAACCCATTCCATGGCCATGACGATACTGTTTTAAAGATTACCAAGGCTTGTTGGACCTTTCTCTGCCACATAAATTACAGCCCTGAGAGGCACTGGGCCTCAACTTTATCTATGAAGGGTCAGGGATTTAATGGGGGTCACCGAGGCGTCCCAAGGAAAGTTTTTACAGAAAAGTGGTCTGGCAATATCTTTTCTCTTTCTTATCACTGACAATGCGCCCCTTTAAAGTTTTGACGTTTGTTTGAATTCGCCCGTGCTTATTAATTCTATTGAAGTCCAATTTTGTCAGTGTATCACGGCCTAATGAGTAAAACGCATGTTGATGTAGAACTCCTTCTACACACACTTTTATGTTTGACTTTTTACGTCACGTGATCCTCCATTGCTACCACAACTCGTCCTGAAAAGTTAATGTTTTGTAACAAGACTTACTGCTTCCTCCTTTCTTTCTTTTCTTTTTCCTTCCTTCTGCCCAACACGTTCATGCTTTCTGTGCATAATTTAGAATTTTCTTTTCCATTTTACAAGTTGGCCAATTTAAATTAGGTTGTTTTATTTGAAAAGCCTGTAATTCTCTTTTTTTTCCCCTTTTCACCTAATCACAAATTTCTTATCACAAAAATGAACATGTTAATTCTATTTTATTTCCTATTTTTCCAATCTTGTGACTCATTTCACTTCAACCAGTTCTACCTTAAAGTGGACAAGTACACATCAATGTTTTTTGTAGTTTCTATTTTCTTCTCTGCTTTAATGAAAATTATAGCCCTTCTAGCCAAATTTTTCCTGTGTCATTTCTATCTCTGCATTTCATTCCATTTCTGGCCTACCTTAATACTAAAACAAAAATGCTCTTTCAAAAATTAAAACTATCTAAAACTAGTGATGGCAAAATGAAGCCCCATAAAGCAGCCAAGCCCTGCAGGGAAATACTTCACACACGAATGGGCTTCGAGATGCTTCATTTTTCTTGACTACGCCATCCCATGGACAGAAAAATGTATAACATGCTTGGTGCATGCAATAAAATGGTGAGCTGTAAATCATGCTCTGCCCACCAAACAATATGTATTTGAAGAGTGATTTTAATTGTTCTGTTTTACTTTGTCTTCTAACTTCTCCAATATTCAGACAGCTCCGCCGAGACCAACGTTTCACCCCCACACTGATATAAAATGGACCCAACCGTTTGGGTCTCTTTCCAAATTTGGTACCAAAGCCTCCCCCACAGTGCGGCAGCTATCTTGAATTGGCCCGTTCCCAGAAAGTTTTACTTCATTCAGTGTCATTCAGTATTATTCAAAATCTTTCAGTGTCATTCCAAATCATTCAATGTCATTCACAATCTTTCCACATCCTTCCACCTTCCATCGTTCAGTGTCATTCCACATTCTCTTTCATATATAACATAACATAACAATAACATAATCCTGGGTCAGCAGACACCTAATTAATGTGTTAATACATGATACATTTTTCTATAAGCAACCCTTATGATTGTAACGTATTTTTAATTCTTTCTAGGCGGGAACTGTCCGAACAAAAAATTCATGCAATTTGTAATTAGACACTTTGTCATACAAAAAGTCACTCAGGGCAAGAGAAAAAAAATTGTCACTTGCCCAAGTTGGGCAAGTAATTTGGCCACTCGGGCAAGGCAAATTTTAGTGGCACTTGCCCTATGGGCAAGCAGTTTTTAAAGTTAACTTCGAACCCTGTGATGGTGTCTTGTGACCTGTCTTTATCAGCTGATGTTCCATGAAGGCGTGCCTTACCTGTCACAAGAATGAAGGCAAGTCACGCCCCCCGCTGTCCATTCACTCCGCCAAGACGCTGCTCCAGGTGGTAGAGAGGATGAAGGCTCCCTTGTCTCTGTTCATGGTTTTTATGCCTCGCTTGCAGATCTCAATGGCCTCTCTGATCCAGCGCTGTAGTTTGTTCTCTTCTGTGCGGATGACCCTGCCCTTCTACCGGTCCATGATGTGGTTTTCCCTTTTGCAGTGGTCAGTGATTGCTGATTTGTAATGTTCATGTTGTGCTTGTTCTTTTACTGCTCTGATTTTTTAATTTTTTTGACAGGTAAGTCACACCCTCATGGAACATCAGCTGATAAAGACTGGTCTCAAGACACCATCATGCGACACTCTGAAGAAGGCGAAAGACTCGCCGAAACATGTCAGGTAAAAAATTAACCTAAAACATAAATGTCTGCTTTTAATGAATCAGTCAAATATCAATAATAAGAAGACAAAATTAACCTAATACAAATAAATGAATGCTTAATAACTCCCCTGCACACGCTCCTAAAAATCCAAACCTTCACCTGTAAATAAAACGTCCCGACCTGAAGACATCTTAATGTTATTATTTTGTTTTACACACAGCGCCGCCAAGTGGAATCAAAAATTTGTTTTTATTTTAATTTTCACGTACTGCACGGTGCCCTTCTGACGAATCCGACTGAAAATTAGTCAGAAAAGACTCAAGACAATGATCTTACTCTCTGCCGAATTTTGTGACGTTTTGGCAAAAGGCGTGGCTATTACGGTGCTGAAAAGTCCGATTGTACTTTGTGACAACAAAAGCTCCGGCAACATGACTCAGATGATCCTATCTTCTCGAAGTTGTACACATTTGAGGATACTTCAGCCCTGAAGACTTCTACCAACTTATTTTTCATCGTAGTAGTAGCGCCACCAACTGGTAAAAGCTAATACAAGTTATTTTCTTGGATGTTTTTCTCCGTGCAACTCAACAAGGTCGCCCTCATATATGCTCGGATTACTGTTTCGGCCATGAGGATGTCACAATACGAAATTCGTCCTTTTTCGTGAAAGGTTGTGGGAGTGGCATTGCACTGTTCGGCAATAAAACAACGCTGATTATGAGGTTGTAAATATGAACGACAACTCGTGAAACTTTACACACACATCAGGCCGAGCAAATTTATAAATATATATATATATATATATATATATATATATATATATATATATATATACGGGGAGAGAGAGAGTGAAATTCATGTTACAACAAAAAAAAACAAATTATTATTAAAACATATTATTTTTTAATTCCCCAGCCATTCTTTTTGTATTTATTTAATTACTCCGACTTTTACCTAATGGTACGCCGTCCGGTGTGCCCTGTGAAATGAAAGGTGGCATTCTTTATTTATTTATTCATTTATTCATTCATAACTGACAGCCTCGCGCTCCGCTCGTGCCCGGGCGGAAGAGGTGCTCCAATTCGGCTTAACTGTGACACACGCCCGCCCTCCTCCCCCGGAACTTCCATTCGGTTAAACTTAGGGGCCGCTTGGCACCGCCCGTGCCCGGGGAAGGTGCTCCTCTTCGGCTTACTGTGACGCGAGCATGCCCTCCTCCTCCGGAGCTTCCATTCAGTTAAACTTAGGGGCCGCTTGGAACCGCCCGTGCCCGGGGAAGGTGTTCCTCTTCGGCTTACTGTGACGCGAGCATGCCCTCCTCCTCCGGAGCTTCCATTCGGTTAAACTTAGGGGCCGCTTGGCACCGCCCGTGCCCGGGGAAGGTGCTCCTCTACGGCTTAACTGCCACGCACGCCGGCCGGAGCTCTGGTACGGTCCGAACCGCGCGAAACGTCGCCACCGATCGTGTCAGGGAGAACGTGCTCTTCTTCGTCCACTCTCCTCTTCGCCCACGCTCTTCTTCGGCGCACGCCGGCCGTCTAACCGCTCCAGCGCCCCGTCGTGCCGCTCGGCGAAACTACAATGCCCCCGAATATTTTTTAGACCCGCGAAGCACTGAACCCGCGAAAGGTGAACCGCGAAGTAGCGAGGGTTCACTGTATGTATAAGACCAAGACCTACAAAAAAGTCTCTTGGAGCAATGAGCTAGGTTTTACAGGAAGTCGGCCATTTTGAATTTACTTAAAAGGGGGCGGGTCACCACAATGGACTTTGTGTAGAAATTATTATTGGGGCCCGAGCAGCGACGGCGGCGAGGTCCCTATTGTTTTTGTAGAAATTATTATTAGGGCCTGAGCAGCGACCGCTACGAGGTCCCCATTGTTTTTGTGGAAATTATTATTATTTTTATTATTATTATTATTAGGGCCCGAGCAGTGACCGCTGCGAGGTCCCTATTGTTTTTCTAGAAATTGTTATTAGGGCCCGAGCTGCGACGGCTGCGAGGTCCCTATTGTTTTTGTAGAAAATATTATTACTTTTATTATTATTAATATTATTATTATTATTATTTGGGCCTGAGCAGCGACCGCTGCGAAGTCCCTATTGTTTTTGTAGAAATTATTATTATTATTATTTTTCCGATTGTTCGATCGCATTTTTGACCCCCGAAACATGCACAAAAACTCACCAAACTTGGCAGTCTCATCGGGCATGGCGAAAAATTTGATATTTTAACGTCTAATATGAACAGGAAGTGAGTTATGAATTTTTGAAAGTCCGACTTTTGCCCTTTTTTGCATGTTTACAGGGGTCATTCTTTTGCACCCTGATCCTAAAGGCTTCATCTGATTGCCTTAAAATTCTGTCTGTAGCATCTGAAGACCTGGGACAAACACTGGGGCTAAATTTTTTTGTTTCCGAAATACTATATGACGGGGGCGGGGCTTCAAAGTTTTCACTTAAGATTTCCTTCGCCGCAATGGACAAAATGCTTAATAACTCTCCTGCACATGCTGCTAAAAATCCAAAACTTCACATGTACATAAAAAGTCTGTACCTGAAGACATCTATATGTTTATATTCAGTTATACACCTTGCGCCAATCAATATCATTTTTTACATTTTGACGTACTGCACGGTGCCCTTTTAACGAATCTGATTGAAAATTGGCTAGAAAAGACTCAAGACATTGATCTTACTCTATCCCTATTTTTGTGACTTTCCTTCGAAGGGCGTGGCTATTACGGTGCCGCAGAGTCTGATTATTCTCCGTGGCAACAAAAGTTCCTGCAAAATGATTCAGATGATCCATCTTCTCGAAATTTTTCACATTTGAGGATATTCAGGCCCTGAAGACGGCTGCCAACTTATTTTTGATCGCAGTGGTAGCGCCACCAACTGGTTAAAACAAATACAAATTATTTTCGTTGATGTTTTTCTCCGGGCAGGTTCACAAAATCTACCTTATATTTGCTCGGATGAGTGTTTAGGCCTTGAGCATGTCACAATACGAAAGTCTTTCGCCTTCTTCAGAGTTTCACATGATGCTGTCTTGTGACCCGTCTTTATCAGCTGATGTTCCATGAGGGCGTGACTTACCTGTCACAAGAATGAAGGCAAGTCACGCCCCCCGCTGTCCGTTCACTCCGCCAAGATGCTGGTCCAGGTGGTAGAGAGGATGAAGGCTCCCTTGTCTCTGTTCATGGTTTTTATGCCTCGCTTGCAGATCTCAATGGCCTCTCTGATCCAGCGCTGTTGTTTGTTCTCTTCTGTGCGGATGACCCTGCCCTTCTCCCGGTCCATGATGTGGTTTTCCCTTTTGCAGTGGTCAGTGATTGCTGATTTGTAATGTTCATGTTGTGCTTGTTCTTTTACTGCTCTGATTTTTTTCATTTTTTTGACAGGTAAGTCACACCCTCATGGAACATCAGCTCAAGACACCATCATGCGACACTCTGAAGAAGGCGAAAGACTCGCCGAAACATGTCAGGTAAAAAATTAACCTAAAACATAATTGTCTGCTTTTAATGAATCAGTCAAATATCAATAATAAGAAGACAAAATGAACCTAATACAAATAAATGAATGCTTAATAACTCCCCTGCACATGCTCCTAAAAATCCAAACCTTCACCTGTAAATAAAACGTCCCGACCTGAAGACATCGTAATGTTATTATTTTGTTATACACACAGTGCCGCCAAGTGGAATCAAAAATTTGTTTTTATTTTAATTTTCACGTACTGCACGGTGCCCTTTTGACGAATCCGACTGAAAATGAGTCAGAAAAGACTCAAGACAATGATCTTACTCTCTGCCGAATTTTGTGGCGTTTTGGCAAAAGGCGTGGCTATTAAGGTGCTGAAAAGTCCGATTGTACTCTGTGGCAACAAAAGCTCCGGCAACATGACTCAGATGATCTTATCTTCTCGAAGTTGTACACATTTGAGGATACTTCAGCCCTGAAGACATCTACCAACTTATTTTACATCGTAGTAGTAGCGCCACCAACTGGTAAAAGCTAATACAAGTTATTTTCTTGTATGTTTTTCTCCGTGCAACTCAACAAGGTCGCCCTCATATATGCTCGGATGACTGTTTCGGCCATGAGGATGTCACAATACGAAATTCGTCCTTTTTCGTGAAAAGTTGTGGGAGTGGCATTGCACTGTTCGGCAATAAAACAAAGCTGATTATGAGGTTCTAAATATGAACGACAACTCGTAAAACTTTACACACACATCAGGCCGAGCAAATTTATCAATATTTTATACGTTAGTTGTGCAGCTTTTTTGAAATGGCTCGCCATGGCCCTCGAGAAATGTTAAAAAAAGCAGCTCTGGTTGAGTGTTTCACCTCGCTTTTTGTAAATTTTATGGAGTACAGTGAACCCTCGGTTATCGCGGTTAATGGGGACCGAGACCACCCGCGAAAACTGAAAATCCGCGAAGTAGCGGCGCACCTTCAAAAATGCTTAAAAAAAATATACAATATATATAATAAATATATATATATATATATATATATATATATATATATATATATATATATATATATATATATATACGGGGAGAGAGAGAGTGAAATTCATGTTATAACAAAAAAACCAAATTATTATTAAAACGTATTATTTTTTTATTCCCCAGCCATTCTTTTAGTATTTATTTAATTACTCCGACTTTTACCTGCTGGTACGCCGTCCGGTGTGCCCTGTGAAATGAAAGGTGGCATTCTTTATTTATTTATTCATTTATTCATTCATAACTGACAGCCTCGCGCTCCGCTCGTGCCCGGGCAGAAGAGGTGCTCCAATTTGGCTTAACTGTGACACACGCCCGCCCTCCTCCCCCGGAGCTTCCATTCGGTTAAACTTAGGGGCCGCTTGGCACCGCCCGTGCCCGGGGAAGGTGCTCCTCTTCGGCTTACTGTGACGCGAGCATGCCCTCCTCCTCCGGAGCTTCCATTCGGTTAAACTTAGGGGCCGCTTGGAACCGCCCGTGCCCGGGGAAGGTGCTCCTCTACAGCTTAACTGCCACGCACGCCGGCCGGAGCTCTGGTACGGTCCGAACCGCGCGAAACGTCGCCACCGATCGTGTCCGAGGGAACGTGCTCTTCTTCGTCCACTCTCCTCTTCGCCCACGCTCTTCTTCGGCGCACGGCGGCCGTCTAACCACTCCAGCGCCCCGTCGTGCCGCTCGGCGAAACTACAATGCCCCCGAATATTTTTTAGACCCGCGAAGCACTGAACCCGCGAAAGGTGAACCGCGAAGTAGCGAGGGTTCACTGTATGTATAAGACCAAGACCTACAAAAAAGTCTCTTGGAGCAATGAGCTAGGTTTTACAGGAAGTCGGCCATTTTGAATTTACTTAAAAGGGGGCGGGTCACCACAATGGACTTTGTGTAGAAATTATTATTGGGGCCCGAGCACCGACCGCGGCGAGGTCCCTATTGTTTTTGTAGAAAACATTATTACTTTTATTATTATTATTATTATTATTATTAGGGCCTGAGCAGCGACCGCTGCGAAGTCCCTATTGTTTTTGTAGAAATTATTATTATTATTATTTTTCCGATTGTTCGATCGCATTTTTGACCCCCGAAACATGCACAAAAACTCACCAAACTTGGCAGTCTCATCGGGCATGGCGAAAAATTTGATATTTTAACGTCTAATATGAACAGGAAGTGAGTTATGAATTTTTGAAAGTCCGACTTTTGCCCTTTTTTGCATGTTTACAGGGGTCATTCTTTTGCACCCTGATCCTAAAGGCTTCATCTGATTGCCTTAAAATTCTGTCTGTAGCATCTGAAGACCTGGGACAAACACTGGGGCTAAAATTTTTTGTTTCCGAAATACTATATGACGGGGGCGGGGCTTCAAAGTTTTCACTTAAGATTTCCTTCGCCGCAATGGACAAAATGCTTAATAACTCTCCTGCACATGCTGCTAAAAATCCAAAACTTCACATGTACATAAAGAGTCTGTACCTGAAGACATCTATATGTTTATATTCAGTTATACACCTTGCGCCAATCAATATCATTTTTTACATTTTGACGTACTGCATGGTGCCCTTTTAACGAATCCGATTGAAAATTGGCTAGAAAAGACTCAAGACATTGATCTTACTCTATCCCTATTTTTATGACTTTCCTTCAAAGGGCGTGGCTATTACGGTGCCGCAGAGTCTGATTATTCTCCGTGGCAACAAAAGTTCCTGCAAATTGATTCAGATGATCCATCTTCTGGAAATCTTTCACATTTGAGGATATTCAGGCCCTGAAGACGGGTGCCAACTTATTTTTGATCGCAGTGGTAGCGCCACCAACTGGTTAAAACAAATACAAATTATTTTCGTTGATGTTTTTCTCCGGGCAGGTGAACAAAATCTACCTTATATTTGCTCGGATGAGTGTTTAGGCCTTGAGCATGTCACAATACAAAAGTATTTCGCCTTCTTCAGAGTGTCACATGATGGTGTCTTGTGACCCGTCTTTATCAGCTGATGTTCCATGAGGGCGTGACTTACCTGTCACAAGAATGAAGGCAAGTCACGCCCCCCGCTGTCCGTTCACTCCGCCAAGATGCTGGTCCAGGTGGTAGAGAGGATGAAGGCTCCCTTGTCTCTGTTCATGGTTTTTATGCCTCGCTTGCAGATCTCAATGGCCTCTCTGATCCAGCGCTGTTGTTTGTTCTCTTCTGTGCGGATGACCCTGCCCTTCTCCCGGTCCATGATGTGGTTTTCCCTTTTGCAGTGGTCAGTGATTGCTGATTTGTAATGTTCATGTTGTGCTTGTTCTTTTACTGCTCTGATTTTTTCATTTTTTTGACAGGTAAGTCACACCCTCATGGAACATCAGCTGATAAAGACGGGTCTCAAGACACCATCATGCGACACTCTGAAGAAGGCGAAAGACTCGCCGAAACATGTCAGGTAAAAAATTAACCTAAAACATAATTGTCTGCTTTTAATGAATCAGTCAAATATCAATAATAAGAAGACAAAATGAACCTAATACAAATAAATGAATGCTTAATAACTCCCCTGCACATGCTCCTAAAAATCCAAACCTTCACCTGTAAATAAAACGTCCCGACCTGAAGACATCTTAATGTTATTATTTTGTTATACACACAGTGCCGCCAAGTGGAATAAAATTTTTTTTTTTATTTTAATTTTCACGTACTGCACGGTGCCCTTTTGACGAATCCGACTGAAAATTAGTCAGAAAAGACTCAAGACAATGATCTTACTCTCTGCCGAATTTTGTGACGTTTTGGCAAAAGGCGTGGCTATTAAGGTGCTGAAAAGTCCGATTGTACTCTGTGGCAACAAAAGCTCCGGCAACATGACTCAGATGATCCTATCTTCTCGAAGTTGTACACATTTGAGGATACTTCAGCCCTGAAGACATCTACCAACTTATTTTACATTGTAGTAGTAGCGCCACCAACTGGTAAAAGCTAATACAAGTTATTTTCTTGGATGTTTTTCTCCGTGCAACTCAACAAGGTCGCCCTCATATATGCTCGGATGACTGTTTCGGCCATGAGGATGTCACAATACGAAATTTGTGATTTTTCGTGAAAAGTTGTGGGAGTGGCATTGCACTGTTCGGCAATAAAACAAAGCTGAATATGAGGTTCTAAATATGAACGACAACTCGTAAAACTTTACACACACATCAGGCCGAGCAAATTTATCAATATTTTATACGTTAGTTGTGCAGCTTTTTTGAAATGGCTCGCCATGGCCCTCGAGAAATGTTAAAAAAAAGCAGCTCTGGTTGAGTGTTTCACCTCGCTTTTTGTAAATTTTATGGAGTACAGTGAACCCTCGGTTATCGCGGTTAATGGGGACCGAGACCACCCGCGAAAACTGAAAATCCGCGAAGTAGCGGCGCACCTTCAAAAATGCTTAAAAAAAATATACAATATATACAATAAATATATAAATATATATATATATATATATATATATATATATATATATATATATATATATATATATATATATATATATATATACGGGGAGAGAGAGAGTGAAATTCATGTTATAACAAAAAAACCAAATTATTATTAAAACGTATTATTTTTTTATTCCCCAGCCATTCTTTTTGTATTTATTTAATTACTCCGACTTTTACCTGCTGGTACGCCGTCCGGTGTGCCCTGTGAAATGAAAGGTGGCATTCTTTATTTATTTATTCATTTATTCATTCATAACTGACAGCCTCGCGCT
The DNA here is from genome assembly GCF_059441095.1 of Idiotropiscis lumnitzeri. NCBI lineage: Eukaryota > Metazoa > Chordata > Actinopteri > Syngnathiformes > Syngnathidae > Idiotropiscis > Idiotropiscis lumnitzeri. The sequence goes on from NW_028283706.1 coordinate 385,606, forward strand.
CCGCTCGTGCCCGGGCAGAAGAGGTGCTCCAATTTGGCTTAACTGTGACACACGCCCGTCCTCCTCCCCCGGAGATTCCATTCGGTTAAACTTAGGGGCCGCTTGGCACCGCCCGTGCCCGGGGAAGGTGCTCCTCTTCGGCTTACTGTGACGCGAGCATGCCCTCCTCCTCCGGAGCTTCCATTCGGTTAAACTTAGGGGCCGCTTGGAACCGCCCGTGCCCGGGGACGGTGCTCCTCTTCGGCTTACTGTGACGCGAGCATGCCCTCCTCCTCCGGAGCTTCCATTCGGTTAAACTTAGGGGCCGCTTGGCACCGCCCGTGCCCGGGGAAGGTGCTCCTCTACGGCTTAACTGCCACGCACGCTGGCCGGAGCTCTGGTACGGTCCGAACCGCGCGAAACGTCGCCACCGATCGTGTCCGGGGGAACGTGCTCTTCTTCGTCCACTCTCCTCTTCGCCCACGCTCTTCTTCGGCGCACGCCGGCCGTCTAACCGCTCCAGCGCCCCGTCGTGCCGCTCGGCGAAACTACAATGCCCCCGAATATTTTTTAGACCCGCGAAGCACTGAACCCGCGAAAGGTGAACCGCGAAGTAGCGAGGGTTCACTGTATGTATAAGACCAAGACCTACAAAAAAGTCTCTTGGAGCAATGAGCTAGGTTTTACAGGAAGTCGGCCATTTTGAATTTACTTAAAAGGGGGCGGGTCACCACAATGGACTTTGTGTAGAAATTATTATTGGGGCCCGAGCAGCGACCGCGGCGAGGTCCCTATTGTTTTTGTAGAAAATATTATTACTTTTATTATTATTATTATTATTATTATTAGGGCCTGAGCAGCGACCGCTGCGAAGTCCCTATTGTTTTTGTAGAAATTATTATTATTATTATTTTTCCGATTGTTCGATCGCATTTTTGACCCCCGAAACATGCACAAAAACTCACCAAACTTGGCAGTCTCATCGGGCATGGCGAAAAATTTGATATTTTAACGTCTAATATGAACAGGAAGTGAGTTATGAATTTTTGAAAGTCCGACTTTTGCCCTTTTTTGCATGTTTACAGGGGTCATTCTTTTGCACCCTGATCCTAAAGGCTTCATCTGATTGCCTTAAAATTCTGTCTGTAGCATCTGAAGACCTGGGACAAACACTGGGGCTAAAATTGTTTGTTTCCGAAATACTATATGACGGGGGCGGGGCATCAAAGTTTTCACTTAAGATTTCCTTCGCCGCAATGGACAAAATGCTTAATAACTCTCCTGCACATGCTGCTAAAAATCCAAAACTTCACATGTACATAAAGAGTCTGTACCTGAAGACATCTATATGTTTATATTCAGTTATACACCTTGCGCCAATCAATATCATTTTTTACATTTTGACGTACTGCACGGTGCCCTTTTAACGAATCTGATTGAAAATTGGCTAGAAAAGACTCAAGACATTGATCTTACTCTATCCCTATTTTTACGACTTTCCTTCAAAGGGCGTGGCTATTACGGTGCCGCAGAGTCTGATTATTCTCCGTGGCAACAAAAGTTCCTGCAAAATGATTCAGATGATCCATCTTCTGGAAATCTTTCACATTTGAGGATATTCAGGCCCTGAAGACGGCTGCCAACTTATTTTTGATCGCAGTGGTAGTGCCACCAACTGGTTAAAACAAATACAAATTATTTTCGTTGATGTTTTTCTCCGGGCAGGTGAACATAATCTACCTTATATTTGCTCGGATGAGTGTTTAGGCCTTGAGCATGTCACAATACGAAAGTCTTTCGCCTTCTTCAGAGTGTCACATGATGCTGTCTTGTGACCCGTCTTTATCAGCTGATGTTCCATGAGGGCGTGACTTACCTGTCACAAGAATGAAGGCAAGTCACGCCCCCCGCAGTCCGTTCACTCCGCCAAGATGCTGCTCCAGGTGGTAGAGAGGATGAAGGCTCCCTTGTCTCTGTTCATGGTTTTTATGCCTCGCTTGCAGATCTCAATGGCCTCTCTGATCCAGCGCTGTTGTTTGTTCTCTTCTGTGCGGATGACCCTGCCCTTCTCCCGGTCCATGATGTGGTTTTCCCTTTTGCAGTGGTCAGTGATTGCTGATTTGTAATGTTCATGTTGTGCTTGTTCTTTTACTGCTCTGATTTTTTCATTTTTTTGACAGGTAAGTCACACCCTCATGGAACATCAGCTCAAGACACCATCATGCGACACTCTGAAGAAGGCAAAAGACTCGCCGAAACATGTCAGGTAAAAAATTAACCTAAAACATAATTGTCTGCTTTTAATGAATCAGTCAAATATCAATAATAAGAAGACAAAATGAACCTAATACAAATAAATGAATGCTTAATAACTCCCCTGCACATGCTCCTAAAAATCCAAACCTTCACCTGTAAATAAAACGTCCCGACCTGAAGACATCTTAATGTTATTATTTTGTTATACACACAGTGCCGCCAAGTGGAATCAAAAATTTGTTTTTATTTTAATTTTCACATACTGCACGGTGCCCTTTTGACGAATCCGACTGAAAATGAGTCAGAAAAGATTCAAGACAATGATCTTACTCTCTGCCGAATTTTGTGACGTTTTGGCAAAAGGCGTGGCTATTAAGGTGCTGAAAAGTCCGATTGTACTCTGTGGCAACAAAAGCTCCGGCAACATGACTCAGATGATCCTATCTTCTCGCAGTTGTACACATTTGAGGATACTTCAGCCCTGAAGACATCTACCAACTTATTTTACATCGTAGTAGTAGCGCCACCAACTGGTAAAAGCTAATACAAGTTATTTTCTTGGATGTTTTTCTCCGTGCAACTCAACAAGGTCGCCCTCATATATGCTCGGATGACTGTTTCGGCCATGAGGATGTCACAATACGAAATTCGTCCTTTTTCATGAAAAGTTGTGGGAGTGGCATTGCACTGTTCGGCAATAAAACAAAGCTGATTATGAGGTTCTAAATATGAACGACAACTCGTAAAACTTTACACACACATCAGGCCGAGCAAATTTATCAATATTTTATACGTTAGTTGTGCAGCTTTTTTGAAATGGCTCGCCATGGCCCTCGAGAAATGTTAAAAAAAGCAGCTCTGGTTGAGTGTTTCACCTCGCTTTTTGTAAATTTTATGGAGTACAGTGAACCCTCGGTTATCGCGGTTAACGGGGACCGAGACCACCCGCGAAAACTGAAAATCCGCGAAGTAGCGGCGCACCTTCAAAAATGCTTAAAAAAAATAAACAATATATATAATAAATATATATATATATATATATATATATATATATATACGGGGGAGAGAGAGAGTGAAATTCATGTTATAACAAAAAAACTAAATTATTATTAAAACGTATTATTTTTTTATTCCCCAGCCATTCTTTTAGTATTTATTTAATTACTCCGACTTTTACCTGCTGGTACGCCGTCCGGTGTGCCCTGTGAAATGAAAGGTGGCATTCTTTATTTATTTATTCATTCATAACTGACAGCCTCGCGCTCCGCTCGTGCCCGGGCAGAAGAGGTGCTCCAATTTGGCTTAACTGTGACACACGCCCGCCCTCCTCCCCCGGAGCTTCCATTCGGTTAAACTTAGGGGCCGCTTGGCACCGCCCGTGCCCGGGGAAGGTGCTCCTCTTCGGCTTACTGTGACGCGAGCATGCCCTCCTCCTCCGGAGCTTCCATTCGGTTAAACTTAGGGGCCGCTTGGAACCGCCCGTGCCCGGGGAAGGTGCTCCTCTACGGCTTAACTGCCACGCACGCCGGCCGGAGCTCTGGTACGGTCCGAACCGCGCGAAACGTCGCCACCGATCGTGTCCGGGGGAACGTGCTCTTCTTCGTCCACTCTCCTCTTCGCCCACGCTCTTCTTCGGCGCACGCCGGCCGTCTAACCGCTCCAGCGCCCCGTCGTGCCGCTCGGCGAAACTACAATGCCCCCGAATATTTTTTAGACCCGCGAAGCACTGAACCCGCGAAAGGTGAACCGCGAAGTAGCGAGGGTTCACTGTATGTATAAGACCAAGACCTACAAAAAAGTCTCTTGGAGCAATGAGCTAGGTTTTACAGGAAGTCGGCCATTTTGAATTTACTTAAAAGGGGGCGGGTCACCACAATGGACTTTGTGTAGAAATTATTATTGGGGCCCGAGCAGCGACCGCGGCGAGGTCCCTATTGTTTTTGTAGAAAACATTATTACTTTTATTATTATTATTATTATTATTATTAGGGCCTGAGCAGCGACCGCTGCGAAGTCCCTATTGTTTTTGTAGAAATTATTATTATTATTATTTTTCCGATTGTTCGATCGCATTTTTGACCCCCGAAACATGCACAAAAACTCACCAAACTTGGCAGTCTCATCGGGCATGGCGAAAAATTTGATATTTTCACGTCTAATATGAACAGGAAGTGAGTTATGAATTTTTGAAAGTCCGACTTTTGCCCTTTTTTGCATGTTTACAGGGGTCATTCTTTTGCACCCTGATCCTAAAGGCTTCATCTGATTGCCTTAAAATTCTGTCTGTAGCATCTGAAGACCTGGGACAAACACTGGGGCTAAAATTTTTTGTTTCCGAAATACTATATGACGGGGGCGGGGCTTCAAAGTTTTCACTTAAGATTTCCTTCGCCGCAATGGACAAAATGCTTAATAACTCTCCTGCACATGCTGCTAAAAATCCAAAACTTCACATGTACATAAAGAGTCTGTACCTGAAGACATCTATATGTTTATATTCAGTTATACACCTTGCGCCAATCAATATCATTTTTTACATTTTGACGTACTGCATGGTGCCCTTTTAACGAATCCGATTGAAAATTGGCTAGAAAAGACTCAAGACATTGATCTTACTCTATCCCTATTTTTATGACTTTCCTTCAAAGGGCGTGGCTATTACGGTGCCGCAGAGTCTGATTATTCTCCGTGGCAACAAAAGTTCCTGCAAAATGATTCAGATGATCCATCTTCTGGAAATCTTTCACATTTGAGGATATTCAGGCCCTGAAGACGGCTGCCAACTTATTTTTGATCGCAGTGGTAGCGCCACCAACTGGTTAAAACAAATACAAATTATTTTCGTTGATGTTTTTCTCCGGGCAGGTGAACAAAATCTACCTTATATTTGCTCGGATGAGTGTTTAGGCCTTGAGCATGTCACAATACAAAAGTCTTTCGCCTTCTTCAGAGTGTCACATGATGGTGTCTTGTGACCCGTCTTTATCAGCTGATGTTCCATGAGGGCGTGACTTACCTGTCACAAGAATGAAGGCAAGTCACGCCCCCCGCTGTCCGTTCACTCCGCCAAGATGCTGGTCCAGGTGGTAGAGAGGATGAAGGCTCCCTTGTCTCTGTTCATGGTTTTTATGCCTCGCTTGCAGATCTCAATGGCCTCTCTGATCCAGCGCTGTTGTTTGTTCTCTTCTGTGCGGATGACCCTGCCCTTCTCCCGGTCCATGATGTGGTTTTCCCTTTTGCAGTGGTCAGTGATTGCTGATTTGTAATGTTCATGTTGTGCTTGTTCTTTTACTGCTCTGATTTTTTCATTTTTTTGACAGGTAAGTCACACCCTCATGGAACATCAGCTGATAAAGACGGGTCTCAAGACACCATCATGCGACACTCTGAAGAAGGCGAAAGACTCGCCGAAACATGTCAGGTAAAAAATTAACCTTAAACATAATTGTCTGCTTTTAATGAATCAGTCAAATATCAATAATAAGAAGACAAAATGAACCTAATACAAATAAATGAATGCTTAATAACTCCCCTGCACATGCTCCTAAAAATCCAAACCTTCACCTGTAAATAAAACGTCCCGACCTGAAGACATCTTAATGTTATTATTTTGTTATACACACAGTGCCGCCAAGTGGAATCAAAAATTTTTTTTTATTTTAATTTTCACGTACTGCACGGTGCCCTTTTGACGAATCCGACTGAAAATTAGTCAGAAAAGACTCAAGACAATGATCTTACTCTCTGCCGAATTTTGTGACGTTTTGGCAAAAGGCGTGGCTATTAAGGTGCTGAAAAGTCCGATTGTACTCTGTGGCAACAAAAGCTCCGGCAACATGACTCAGATGATCCTATCTTCTCGAAGTTGTACACATTTGAGGATATTTCAGCCCTGAAGACATCTACCAACTTATTTTACATTGTAGTAGTAGCGCCACCAACTGGTAAAAGCTAATACAAGTTATTTTCTTGGATGTTTTTCTCCGTGCAACTCAACAAGGTCGCCCTCATATATGCTCGGATGACTGTTTCGGCCATGAGGATGTCACAATACGAAATTTGTGATTTTTCGTGAAAAGTTGTGGGAGTGGCATTGCACTGTTCGGCAATAAAACAAAGCTGAATATGAGGTTCTAAATATGAACGACAACTCGTAAAACTTTACACACACATCAGGCCGAGCAAATTTATCAATATTTTATACGTTAGTTGTGCAGCTTTTTTGAAATGGCTCGCCATGGCCCTCGAGAAATGTTAAAAAAAAGCAGCTCTGGTTGAGTGTTTCACCTCGCTTTTTGTAAATTTTATGGAGTACAGTGAACCCTCGGTTATCGCGGTTAATGGGGACCGAGACCACCCGCGAAAACTGAAAATCCGCGAAGTAGCGGCGCACCTTCAAAAATGCTTAAAAAAAATATACAATATATACAATAAATATATAAATATATATATATATATATATATATATATATATATATATATATATATATATATATATACGGGGAGAGAGAGAGTGAAATTCATGTTATAACAAAAAAAACTAATTATTATTAAAACGTATTATTTTTTTATTCCCCAGCCATTCTTTTTGTATTTATTTAATTACTCCGACTTTTACCTGCTGGTACGCCGTCCGGTGTGCCCTGTGAAATGAAAGGTGGCATTCTTTATTTATTTATTCATTTATTCATTCATAACTGACAGCCTCGCGCTCCGCTCGTGCCCGGGCAGAAGAGGTGCTCCAATTTGGCTTAACTGTGACACACGCCCGTCCTCCTCCCCCGGAGATTCCATTCGGTTAAACTTAGGGGCCGCTTGGCACCGCCCGTGCCCGGGGAAGGTGCTCCTCTTCGGCTTACTGTGACGCGAGCATGCCCTCCTCCTCCTGAGCTTCCATTCGGTTAAACTTAGGGGCCGCTTGGAACCGCCCGTGCCCGGGGACGGTGCTCCTCTTCGGCTTACTGTGACGCGAGCATGCCCTCCTCCTCCGGAGCTTCCATTCGGTTAAACTTAGGGGCCGCTTGGCACCGCCCGTGCCCGGGGAAGGTGCTCCTCTACGGCTTAACTGCCACGCATGCTGGCCGGAGCTCTGGTACGGTCCGAACCGCGCGAAACGTCGCCACCGATCGTGTCCGGGGGAACGTGCTCTTCTTCGTCCACTCTCCTCTTCGCCCACGCTCTTCTTCGGCGCACGCCGGCCGTCTAACCGCTCCAGCGCCCCGTCGTGCCGCTCGGCGAAACTACAATGCCCCCGAATATTTTTTAGACCCGCGAAGCACTGAACCCGCGAAAGGTGAACCGCGAAGTAGCGAGGGTTCACTGTATGTATAAGACCAAGACCTACAAAAAAGTCTCTTGGAGCAATGAGCTAGGTTTTACAGGAAGTCGGCCATTTTGAATTTACTTAAAAGGGGGCGGGTCACCACAATGGACTTTGTGTAGAAATTATTATTGGGGCCCGAGCAGCGACCGCGGCGAGGTCCCTATTGTTTTTGTAGAAAATATTATTACTTTTATTATTATTATTATTATTATTATTAGGGCCTGAGCAGCGACCGCTGCGAAGTCCCTATTGTTTTTGTAGAAATTATTATTATTATTATTTTTCCGATTGTTCGATCGCATTTTTGACCCCCGAAACATGCACAAAAACTCACCAAACTTGGCAGTCTCATCGGGCATGGCGAAAAATTTGATATTTTAACGTCTAATATGAACAGGAAGTGAGTTATGAATTTTTGAAAGTCCGACTTTTGCCCTTTTTTGCATGTTTACAGGGGTCATTCTTTTGCACCCTGATCCTAAAGGCTTCATCTGATTGCCTTAAAATTCTGTCTGTAGCATCTGAAGACCTGGGACAAACACTGGGGCTAAAATTTTTTGTTTCCGAAATACTATATGACGGGGGCGAGGCATCAAAGTTTTCACTTAAGATTTCCTTCGCCGCAATGGACAAAATGCTTAATAACTCTCCTGCACATGCTGCTAAAAATCCAAAACTTCACATGTACATAAAGAGTCTGTACCTGAAGACATCTATATGTTTATATTCAGTTATACACCTTGCGCCAATCAATATCATTTTTTACATTTTGACGTACTGCACGGTGCCCTTTTAACGAATCTGATTGAAAATTGGCTAGAAAAGACTCAAGACATTGATCTTACTCTATCCCTATTTTTACGACTTTCCTTCAAAGGGCGTGGCTATTACGGTGCCGCAGAGTCTGATTATTCTCCGTGGCAACAAAAGTTCCTGCAAAATGATTCAGATGATCCATCTTCTGGAAATCTTTCACATTTGAGGATATTCAGGCCCTGAAGACGGCTGCCAACTTATTTTTGATCGCAGTGGTAGTGCCACCAACTGGTTAAAACAAATACAAATTATTTTCGTTGATGTTTTTCTCCGGGCAGGTGAACATAATCTACCTTATATTTGCTCGGATGAGTGTTTAGGCCTTGAGCATGTCACAATACGAAAGTCTTTCGCCTTCTTCAGAGTGTCACATGATGCTGTTTTGTGACCCGTCTTTATCAGCTGATGTTCCATGAGGGCGTGACTTACCTGTCACAAGAATGAAGGCAAGTCACGCCCCCCGCTGTCCGTTCACTCCGCCAAGATGCTGCTCCAGGTGGTAGAGAGGATGAAGGCTCCCTTGTCTCTGTTCATGGTTTTTATGCCTCGCTTGCAGATCTCAATGGCCTCTCTGATCCAGCGCTGTTGTTTGTTCTCTTCTGTGCGGATGACCCTGCCCTTCTCCCGGTCCATGATGTGGTTTTCCCTTTTGCAGTGGTCAGTGATTGCTGATTTGTAATGTTCATGTTGTGCTTGTTCTTTTACTGCTCTGATTTTTTCATTTTTTTGACAGGTAAGTCACACCCTCATGGAACATCAGCTCAAGACACCATCATGCGACACTCTGAAGAAGGCAAAAGACTCGCCGAAACATGTCAGGTAAAAAATTAACCTAAAACATAATTGTCTGCTTTTAATGAATCAGTCAAATATCAATAATAAGAAGACAAAATGAACCTAATACAAATAAATGAATGCTTAATAACTCCCCTGCACATGCTCCTAAAAATCCAAACCTTCACCTGTAAATAAAACGTCCCGACCTGAAGACATCTTAATGTTATTATTTTGTTATACACACAGTGCCGCCAAGTGGAATCAAAAATTTGTTTTTATTTTAATTTTCACGTACTGCACGGTGCCCTTTTGACGAATCCGACTGAAAATTAGTCAGAAAAGACTCAAGACAATGATCTTACTCTCTGCCGAATTTTGTGACGTTTTGGCAAAAGGCGTGGCTATTAAGGTGCTGAAAAGTCCGATTGTACTCTGTGGTAACAAAAGCTCCGGCAACATGACTCAGATGATCCTATCTTCTCGAAGTTGTACACATTTGAGGATACTTCAGCCCTGAAGACATCTACCAACTTATTTTACATCGTAGTAGTAGCGCCACCAACTGGTAAAAGCTAATACAAGTTATTTTCTTGGATGTTTTTCTCCGTGCAACTCAACAAGGTCGCCCTCATATATGCTCGGATGACTGTTTCGGCCATGAGGATGTCACAATACGAAATTCCTGATTTTTCGTGAAAAGTTGTGGGAGTGGCATTGCACTGTTCGGCAATAAAACAAAGCTGATTATGAGGTTCTAAATATGAACGACAACTCGTAAAACTTTACACACACATCAGGCCGAGCAAATTTATCAATATTTTATACGTTAGTTGTGCAGCTTTTTTGAAATGGCTCGCCATGGCCCTCGAGAAATGTTAAAAAAAAGCAGCTCTGGTTGAGTGTTTCACCTCGCTTTTTGTAAATTTTATGGAGTACAGTGAACCCTCGGTTATCGCGGTTAATGGGGACCGAGACCATCCGCGAAAACTGAAAATCCGCGAAGTAGCGGCGCACCTTCAAAAATGCTTAAAAAAAATATACAATATATATAATAAATATATAAATATATATATATATATATATATATATATACGGGGAGAGAGAGAGTGAAATTCATGTTATAACAAAAAAACCAAATTATTATTAAAACGTATTGTTTTTTTATTCCCCAGCCATTCTTTTTGTATTTATTTAATTACTCCGACTTTTACCTGCTGGTACGCCGTCCGGTGTGCCCTGTGAAATGAAAGGTGGCATTCTTTATTTATTTATTCATTTATTCATTCATAACTGACAGCCTCGCGCTCCGCTCGTGCCCGGGCAGAAGAGGTGCTCCAATTTGGCTTAACTGTGACACACGCCCGTCCTCCTCCCCCGGAGCTTCCATTCGGTTAAACTTAGGGGCCGCTTGGCACCGCCCGTGCCCGGGGAAGGTGCTCCTCTTCGGCTTACTGTGACGCGAGCATGCCCTCCTCCTCCGGAGCTTCCATTCGGTTAAACTTAGGGGCCGCTTGGAACCGCCCGTGCCCGGGGAAGGTGCTCCTCTTCGGCTTACTGTGACGCGAGCATGCCCTCCTCCTCCGGAGCTTCCATTCGGTTAAACGTAGGGGCCGCTTGGCACCGCCCGTGCCCGGGGAAGGTGCTCCTCTACGGCTTAACTGCCACGCACGCTGGCCGGAGCTCTGGTACGGTCCGAACCGCGCGAAACGTCGCCACCGATCGTGTCCGGGGGAACGTGCTCTTCTTCGTCCACTCTCCTCTTCGCCCACGCTCTTCTTCGGCGCACGCCGGCCGTCTAACCGCTCCAGCGCCCCGTCGTGCCGCTCGGCGAAACTACAATGCCCCCGAATATTTTTTAGACCCGCGAAGCACTGAACCCGCGAAAGGTGAACCGCGAAGTAGCGAGGGTTCACTGTATGTATAAGACCAAGACCTACAAAAAAGTCTCTTGGAGCAATGAGCTAGGTTTTACAGGAAGTCGGCCATTTTGAATTTACTTAAAAGGGGGCGGGTCACCACAATGGACTTTGTGTAGAAATTATTATTGGGGCCCGAGCCGCGACCGCGGCGAGGTCCCTATTGTTTTTGTAGAAGATATTATTACTTTTATTATTATTATTATTATTATTATTAGGGCCTGAGCAGCGACCGCTGCGAAGTACCTATTGTTTTTGTAGAAATTATTATTATTATTATTTTTCCGATTGTTCGATCGCATTTTTGACCCCCGAAACATGCACAAAAACTCACCAAACTTGGCAGTCTCATCGGGCATGGCGAAAAATTTGATATTTTAACGTCTAATATGAACAGGAAGTGAGTTATGAATTTTTGAAAGTCCGACTTTTGCCCTTTTTTGCATGTTTACAGGGGTCATTCTTTTGCACCCTGATCCTAAAGGCTTCATCTGATTGCCTTAAAATTCTGTCTGTAGCATCTGAAGACCTGGCACAAACACTGGGGCTAAAATTTTTTGTTTCCAAAATACTATATGACGGGGGCGGGGCATCAAAGTTTTCACTTAAGATATCCTTCGCCGCAATGGACAAAATGCTTAATAACTCTCCTGCACATGCTGCTAAAAATCCAAAACTTCACATGTACATAAAGAGTCTGTACCTGAAGACATCTATATGTTTATATTCAGTTATACACCTTGCGCCAATCAATATCATTTTTTACATTTTGACGTACTGCACGGTGCCCTTTTAACGAATCTGATTGAAAATTGGCTAGAACAGACTCAAGACATTGATCTTACTCTATCCCTATTTTTGTGACTTTCCTTCGAAGGGCGTGGCTATTACGGTGCCGCAGAGTCTGATTATTCTCCGTGGCAACAAAAGTTCCTGCAAAATGATTCAGATGATCCATCTTCTCGAAATTTTTCACATTTGAGGATATTCAGGCCCTGAAGACGGCTGCCAACTTATTTTTGATCGCAGTGGTAGCGCCACCAACTGGTTAAAACAAATACAAATTATTTTCGTTGATTTTTTTCTCCGGGCAGGTTAACAAAATCTACCTTACATTTGCTCGGATGAGTGTTTAGGCCTTGAGGATGTCACAATACGAAAGTCTTTCGCCTTCTTCAGAGTGTCACATGATGGTGTCTTGTGGCCCGTCTTTATCAGCTGATGTTCCATGAGGGCGTGACTTACCTGTCACAAGAATGAAGGCAAGTCACGCCCCCCGCTGTCCGTTCACTCCGCCAAAATGCTGCTCCAGGTGGTAGAGAGGATGAAGGCTCCCTTGTCTCTGTTCATGGTTTTTATGCCTCGCTTGCAGATCTCAATGGCCTCTCTGATCCAGCGCTGTTGTTTGTTCTCTTCTGTGCGGATGACCCTGCCCTTCTCCCGGTCCATGATGTGGTTTTCCCTTTTGCAGTGGTCAGTGATTGCTGATTTGTAATGTTCATGTTGTGCTTGTTCTTTTACTGCTCTGATTTTTTCATTTTTTTGACAGGTAAGTCACACCCTCATGGAACATCAGCTGATAAAGACGGGTCTCAAGACACCATCATGCGACACTCTGAAGAAGGCGAAAGACTCGCCGAAACATGTCAGGTAAAAAATTAACCTTAAACATAATTGTCTGCTTTTAATGAATCAGTCAAATATCAATAATAAGAAGACAAAATGAACCTAATACAAATAAATGAATGCTTAATAACTCCCCTGCACATGCTCCTAAAAATCCAAACCTTCACCTGTAAATAAAACGTCCCGACCTGAAGACATCTTAATGTTATTATTTTGTTATACACACAGTGCCGCCAAGTGGAATCAAAAATTTTTTTTTATTTTAATTTTCACGTACTGCACGGTGCCCTTTTGACGAATCCGACTGAAAATTAGTCAGAAAAGACTCAAGACAATGATCTTACTCTCTGCCGAATTTTGTGACGTTTTGGCAAAAGGCGTGGCTATTAAGGTGCTGAAAAGTCCGATTGTACTCTGTGGCAACAAAAGCTCCGGCAACATGACTCAGATGATCCTATCTTCTCGAAGTTGTACACATTTGAGGATATTTCAGCCCTGAAGACATCTACCAACTTATTTTACATTGTAGTAGTAGCGCCACCAACTGGTAAAAGCTAATACAAGTTATTTTCTTGGATGTTTTTCTCCGTGCAACTCAACAAGGTCGCCCTCATATATGCTCGGATGACTGTTTCGGCCATGAGGATGTCACAATACGAAATTTGTGATTTTTCGTGAAAAGTTGTGGGAGTGGCATTGCACTGTTCGGCAATAAAACAAAGCTGAATATGAGGTTCTAAATATGAACGACAACTCGTAAAACTTTACACACACATCAGGCCGAGCAAATTTATCAATATTTTATACGTTAGTTGTGCAGCTTTTTTGAAATGGCTCGCCATGGCCCTCGAGAAATGTTAAAAAAAAGCAGCTCTGGTTGAGTGTTTCACCTCGCTTTTTGTAAATTTTATGGAGTACAGTGAACCCTCGGTTATCGCGGTTAATGGGGACCGAGACCACCCGCGAAAACTGAAAATCCGCGAAGTAGCGGCGCACCTTCAAAAATGCTTAAAAAAAATATACAATATATACAATAAATATATAAATATATATATATATATATATATATATATATATATATATATATATATATATATATACGGGGAGAGAGAGAGTGAAATTCATGTTATAACAAAAAAAACTAATTATTATTAAAACGTATTATTTTTTTATTCCCCAGCCATTCTTTTTGTATTTATTTAATTACTCCGACTTTTACCTGCTGGTACGCCGTCCGGTGTGCCCTGTGAAATGAAAGGTGGCATTCTTTATTTATTTATTCATTTATTCATTCATAACTGACAGCCTCGCGCTCCGCTCGTGCCCGGGCAGAAGAGGTGCTCCAATTTGGCTTAACTGTGACACACGCCCGTCCTCCTCCCCCGGAGATTCCATTCGGTTAAACTTAGGGGCCGCTTGGCACCGCCCGTGCCCGGGGAAGGTGCTCCTCTTCGGCTTACTGTGACGCGAGCATGCCCTCCTCCTCCGGAGCTTCCATTCGGTTAAACTTAGGGGCCGCTTGGAACCGCCCGTGCCCGGGGACGGTGCTCCTCTTCGGCTTACTGTGACGCGAGCATGCCCTCCTCCTCCGGAGCTTCCATTCGGTTAAACTTAGGGGCCGCTTGGCACCGCCCGTGCCCGGGGAAGGTGCTCCTCTACGGCTTAACTGCCACGCATGCTGGCCGGAGCTCTGGTACGGTCCGAACCGCGCGAAACGTCGCCACCGATCGTGTCCGGGGGAACGTGCTCTTCTTCGTCCACTCTCCTCTTCGCCCACGCTCTTCTTCGGCGCACGCCGGCCGTCTAACCGCTCCAGCGCCCCGTCGTGCCGCTCGGCGAAACTACAATGCCCCCGAATATTTTTTAGACCCGCGAAGCACTGAACCCGCGAAAGGTGAACCGCGAAGTAGCGAGGGTTCACTGTATGTATAAGACCAAGACCTACAAAAAAGTCTCTTGGAGCAATGAGCTAGGTTTTACAGGAAGTCGGCCATTTTGAATTTACTTAAAAGGGGGCGGGTCACCACAATGGACTTTGTGTAGAAATTATTATTGGGGCCCGAGCAGCGACCGCGGCGAGGTCCCTATTGTTTTTGTAGAAAATATTATTACTTTTATTATTATTATTATTATTATTATTAGGGCCTGAGCAGCGACCGCTGCGAAGTCCCTATTGTTTTTGTAGAAATTATTATTATTATTATTTTTCCGATTGTTCGATCGCATTTTTGACCACCGAAACATGCACAAAAACTCACCAAACTTGGCAGTCTCATCGGGCATGGCGAAAAATTTGATATTTTAACGTCTAATATGAACAGGAAGTGAGTTATGAATTTTTGAAAGTCCGACTTTTGCCCTTTTTTGCATGTTTACAGGGGTCATTCTTTTGCACCCTGATCCTAAAGGCTTCATCTGATTGCCTTAAAATTCTGTCTGTAGCATCTGAAGACCTGGGACAAACACTGGGGCTAAAATTTTTTGTTTCCGAAATACTATATGACGGGGGCGAGGCATCAAAGTTTTCACTTAAGATTTCCTTCGCCGCAATGGACAAAATGCTTAATAACTCTCCTGCACATGCTGCTAAAAATCCAAAACTTCACATGTACATAAAGAGTCTGTACCTGAAGACATCTATATGTTTATATTCAGTTATACACCTTGCGCCAATCAATATCATTTTTTACATTTTGACGTACTGCACGGTGCCCTTTTAACGAATCTGATTGAAAATTGGCTAGAAAAGACTCAAGACATTGATCTTACTCTATCCCTATTTTTACGACTTTCCTTCAAAGGGCGTGGCTATTACGGTGCCGCAGAGTCTGATTATTCTCCGTGGCAACAAAAGTTCCTGCAAAATGATTCAGATGATCCATCTTCTGGAAATCTTTCACATTTGAGGATATTCAGGCCCTGAAGACGGCTGCCAACTTATTTTTGATCGCAGTGGTAGTGCCACCAACTGGTTAAAACAAATACAAATTATTTTCGTTGATGTTTTTCTCCGGGCAGGTGAACATAATCTACCTTATATTTGCTCGGATGAGTGTTTAGGCCTTGAGCATGTCACAATACGAAAGTCTTTCGCCTTCTTCAGAGTGTCACATGATGCTGTTTTGTGACCCGTCTTTATCAGCTGATGTTCCATGAGGGCGTGACTTACCTGTCACAAGAATGAAGGCAAGTCACGCCCCCCGCTGTCCGTTCACTCCGCCAAGATGCTGCTCCAGGTGGTAGAGAGGATGAAGGCTCCCTTGTCTCTGTTCATGGTTTTTATGCCTCGCTTGCAGATCTCAATGGCCTCTCTGATCCAGCGCTGTTGTTTGTTCTCTTCTGTGCGGATGACCCTGCCCTTCTCCCGGTCCATGATGTGGTTTTCCCTTTTGCAGTGGTCAGTGATTGCTGATTTGTAATGTTCATGTTGTGCTTGTTCTTTTACTGCTCTGATTTTTTCATTTTTTTGACAGGTAAGTCACACCCTCATGGAACATCAGCTCAAGACACCATCATGCGACACTCTGAAGAAGGCAAAAGACTCGCCGAAACATGTCAGGTAAAAAATTAACCTAAAACATAATTGTCTGCTTTTAATGAATCAGTCAAATATCAATAATAAGAAGACAAAATGAACCTAATACAAATAAATGAATGCTTAATAACTCCCCTGCACATGCTCCTAAAAATCCAAACCTTCACCTGTAAATAAAACGTCCCGACCTGAAGACATCTTAATGTTATTATTTTGTTATACACACAGCGCCGCCAAGTGGAATCAAAAATTTGTTTTTATTTTAATTTTCACGTACTGCACGGTGCCCTTTTGACGAATCCGACTGAAAATTAGTCAGAAAAGACTCAAGACAATGATCTTACTCTCTGCCGAATTTTGTGACGTTTTGGCAAAAGGCGTGGCTATTAAGGTGCTGAAAAGTCCGATTGTACTCTGTGGCAACAAAAGCTCCGGCAACATGACTCAGATGATCCTATCTTCTCGAAGTTGTACACATTTGAGGATACTTCAGCCCTGAAGACATCTACCGACTTATTTTTCATCGTAGTAGTAGCGCCACCAACTGGTAAAAGCTAATACAAGTTATTTTCTTGGATGTTTTTCTCCGTGCAACTCAACAAGGTCGCCCTCATATATGCTCGGATGACTGTTTCGGCCATGAGGATGTCACAATACGAAATTAGTCCTTTTTCGTGAAAAGTTGTGGGAGTGGCATTGCACTGTTCGGCAATAAAACAACGCTGATTATGAGGTTCTAAATATGAACGACAACTCGTGAAACTTTACACACACATCAGGCCGAGCAAATTTATCAATATTTTATACGTTAGTTGTGCAGCTTTTTTGAAATGGCTCGCCATGGCCCTCGAGAAATGTTCAAAAAAGCAGCCCTGATTGAGTGTTTCACCTCGCTTTTTGTAAATTTTATGGAGTACAGTGAACCCTCGGTTATCGCGGTTAATGGGGACCGAGACCACCCGCGAAAACTGAAAATCCGCGAAGTAGCGGCGCACCTTCAAAAATGCTTAAAAAAAATATACAATATATATAATAAATATATATATATATATATATATATATATATATATATATATATATATATATATACGGGGAGAGAGAGAGTGAAATTCATTTTATAACAAAAAACCCAAATTATTATTAAAACGTATTATTTTTTTATTCCCCAGCCATTCTTTTTGTATTTATTTAATTACTCCGACTTTTACCTGCTGGTACGCCGTCCGGTGTGCCCTGTGAAATGAAAGGTGGCATTCTTTATTTATTTATTCATTTATTCATTCATAACTGACAGCCTCGCGCTCCGCTCGTGCCCGGGCGGAAGAGGTGCTCCAATTCGGCTTAACTGTGACACACGCCCGCCCTCCTCCCCCGGAACTTCCATTCGGTTAAACTTAGGGGCCGCTTGGCACCGCCCGTGCCCGGGGAAGGTGCTCCTCTTCGGCTTACTGTGACGCGAGCATGCCCTCCTCCTCCGGAGCTTCCATTCAGTTAAACTTAGGGGCCGCTTGGAACCGCCCGTGCCCGGGGAAGGTGCTCCTCTTCGGCTTACTGTGACGCGAGCATGCCCTCCTCCTCCGGAGCTTCCATTCGGTTAAACTTAGGGGCCGCTTGGAACCGCCCGTGCCCGGGGAAGGTGCTCCTCTTCGGCTTACTGTGACGCGAGCATGCCCTCCTCCTCCGGAGCTTCCATTCGGTTAAACTTAGGGGCCGCTTGGCACCGCCCGTGCCCGGGGAAGGTGCTCCTCTACGGCTTAACTGCCACGCACGCCGGCCGGAGCTCTGGTACGGTCCGAACCGCGCGAAACGTCGCCACCGATCGTGTCCGGGAGAACGTGCTCTTCTTCGTCCACTCTCCTCTTCGCCCACGCTCTTCTTCGGCGCACGCCGGCCGTCTAACCGCTCCAGCGCCCCGTCGTGCCGCTCGGCGAAACTACAATGCCCCCGAATATTTTTTAGACCCGCGAAGCACTGAACCCGCGAAAGGTGAACCGCGAAGTAGCGAGGGTTCACTGTATGTATAAGACCAAGACCTACAAAAAAGTCTCTTGGAGCAATGAGCTAGGTTTTACAGGAAGTCGGCCATTTTGAATTTACTTAAAAGGGGGCGGGTCACCACAATGGACTTTGTGTAGAAATTATTATTGGGGCCCGAGCAGCGACCGCGGCGAGGTCCCTATTGTTTTTGTAGAAAATATTATTACTTTTATTATTATTATTATTATTATTATTAGGGCCTGAGCAGCGACCGCTGCGAAGTCCCTATTGTTTTTGTAGAAATTATTATTATTATTATTTTTCCGATTGTTCGATCGCATTTTTGACCCCCGAAACATGCACAAAAACTCACCAAACTTGGCAGTCTCATCGGGCATGACGAAAAATTTGATATTTTAACGTCTAATATGAACAGGAATTGAGTTATGAATTTTTGAAAGTCTGACTTTTGCCCTTTTTTGCATGTTTACAGGGGTCATTCTTTTGCACCCTGATCTAAAGGCTTCATCTGATTGCCTTAAAATTCTGTCTGTAGCATCTGAAGACCTGGCACAAACACTGGGGCTAAAATTTTTTGTTTCCGAAATACTATATGACGGGGGCGGGGCATCAAAGTTTTCACTTAAGATTTCCTTCGCCGCAATGGACAAAATGCTTAATAACTCTCCTGCACATGCTGCTAAAAATCCAAAACTTCACATGTACATAAAGAGTCTGTACCTGAAGACATCTATATGTTTATATTCAGTTATACACCTTGCGCCAATCAATATCATTTTTTACATTTTGACGTACTGCACGGTGCCCTTTTAACGAATCTGATTGAAAATTGGCTAGAAAAGACTCAAGACATTGATCTTACTCTATCCCTATTTTTGTGACTTTCCTTCGAAGGGCGTGGCTATTACGGTGCCGCAGAGTCTGATTATTCTCCGTGGCAACAAAAGTTCCTGCAAAATGATTCAGATGATCCATCTTCTCGAAATTTTTCACATTTGAGGATATTCAGGCCCTGAAGACGGCTGCCAACTTATTTTTGATCGCAGTGGTCGCGCCACCAACTGGTTAAAACAAATACAAATTATTTTCGTTGATTTTTTTCTCCGGGCAGGTTAACAAAATCTACCTTACATTTGCTCGGATGAGTGTTTAGGCCTTGAGGATGTCACAATACGTAAGTCTTTCGCCTTCTTCAGAGTGTCACATGATGGTGTCTTGTGGCCCGTCTTTATCAGCTGATGTTCCATGAGGGCGTGACTTACCTGTCACAAGAATGAAGGCAAGTCACGCCCCCCGCTGTCCGTTCACTCCGCCAAAATGCTCCTCCAGGTGGTAGAGAGGATGAAGGCTCCCTTGTCTCTGTTCATGGTTTTTATGCCTCGCTTGCAGATCTCAATGGCCTCTCTGATCCAGCGCTGTTGTTTGTTCTCTTCGGTGCGGATGACCCTGCCCTTCTCCCGGTCCATGATGTGGTTTTCCCTTTTGCAGTGGTCAGTGATTGCTGATTTGTAATGTTCATGTTGTGCTTGTTCTTTTACTGCTCTGATTTTTCATTTTTTTGACAGGTAAGTCACACCCTCATGGAACATCAGCTGATAAAGACGGGTCTCAAGACACCATCATGCGACACTCTGAAGAAGGCGAAAGACTCGCCGAAACATGTCAGGTAAAAAATTAACCTAAAACATAATTGTCTGCTTTTAATGAATCAGTCAAATATCAATAATAAGAAGACAAAATGAACCTAATACAAATAAATGAATGCTTAATAACTCCCCTGCACATGCTCCTAAAAATCCAAACCTTCACCTGTAAATAAAACGTCCCGACCTGAAGACATCTTAATGTTATTATTTTGTTATACACACAGTGCCGCCAAGTGGAATCAAAAATTTGTTTTTATTTTAATTTTCACGTACTGCACGGTGCCCTTTTGACGAATCCGACTGAAAATTAGTCAGAAAAGACTCAAGACAATGATCTTACTCTCTGCCGAATTTTGTGACGTTTTGGCAAAAGGCGTGGCTATTAAGGTGCTGAAAAGTCCGATTGTACTCTGTGGTAACAAAAGCTCCGGCAACATGACTCAGATGATCCTATCTTCTCGAAGTTGTACACATTTGAGGATACTTCAGCCCTGAAGACATCTACCAACTTATTTTACATCGTAGTAGTAGCGCCACCAACTGGTAAAAGCTAATACAAGTTATTTTCTTGGATGTTTTTCTCCGTGCAACTCAACAAGGTCGCCCTCATATATGCTCGGATGACTGTTTCGGCCATGAGGATGTCACAATACGAAATTCCTGATTTTTCGTGAAAAGTTGTGGGAGTGGCATTGCACTGTTCGGCAATAAAACAAAGCTGATTATGAGGTTCTAAATATGAACGACAACTCGTAAAACTTTACACACACATCAGGCCGAGCAAATTTATCAATATTTTATACGTTAGTTGTGCAGCTTTTTTGAAATGGCTCGCCATGGCCCTCGAGAAATGTTAAAAAAAAGCAGCTCTGGTTGAGTGTTTCACCTCGCTTTTTGTAAATTTTATGGAGTACAGTGAACCCTCGGTTATCGCGGTTAATGGGGACCGAGACCATCCGCGAAAACTGAAAATCCGCGAAGTAGCGGCGCACCTTCAAAAATGCTTAAAAAAAATATACAATATATATAATAAATATATAAATATATATATATATATATATATATATATACGGGGAGAGAGAGAGTGAAATTCATGTTATAACAAAAAAACCAAATTATTATTAAAACGTATTGTTTTTTTATTCCCCAGCCATTCTTTTTGTATTTATTTAATTACTCCGACTTTTACCTGCTGGTACGCCGTCCGGTGTGCCCTGTGAAATGAAAGGTGGCATTCTTTATTTATTTATTCATTTATTCATTCATAACTGACAGCCTCGCGCTCCGCTCGTGCCCGGGCAGAAGAGGTGCTCCAATTTGGCTTAACTGTGACACACGCCCGTCCTCCTCCCCCGGAGCTTCCATTCGGTTAAACTTAGGGGCCGCTTGGCACCGCCCGTGCCCGGGGAAGGTGCTCCTCTTCGGCTTACTGTGACGCGAGCATGCCCTCCTCCTCCGGAGCTTCCATTCGGTTAAACTTAGGGGCCGCTTGGAACCGCCCGTGCCCGGGGAAGGTGCTCCTCTTCGGCTTACTGTGACGCGAGCATGCCCTCCTCCTCCGGAGCTTCCATTCGGTTAAACGTAGGGGCCGCTTGGCACCGCCCGTGCCCGGGGAAGGTGCTCCTCTACGGCTTAACTGCCACGCACGCTGGCCGGAGCTCTGGTACGGTCCGAACCGCGCGAAACGTCGCCACCGATCGTGTCCGGGGGAACGTGCTCTTCTTCGTCCACTCTCCTCTTCGCCCACGCTCTTCTTCGGCGCACGCCGGCCGTCTAACCGCTCCAGCGCCCCGTCGTGCCGCTCGGCGAAACTACAATGCCCCCGAATATTTTTTAGACCCGCGAAGCACTGAACCCGCGAAAGGTGAACCGCGAAGTAGCGAGGGTTCACTGTATGTATAAGACCAAGACCTACAAAAAAGTCTCTTGGAGCAATGAGCTAGGTTTTACAGGAAGTCGGCCATTTTGAATTTACTTAAAAGGGGGCGGGTCACCACAATGGACTTTGTGTAGAAATTATTATTGGGGCCCGAGCCGCGACCGCGGCGAGGTCCCTATTGTTTTTGTAGAAGATATTATTACTTTTATTATTATTATTATTATTATTATTAGGGCCTGAGCAGCGACCGCTGCGAAGTACCTATTGTTTTTGTAGAAATTATTATTATTATTATTTTTCCGATTGTTCGATCGCATTTTTGACCCCCGAAACATGCACAAAAACTCACCAAACTTGGCAGTCTCATCGGGCATGGCGAAAAATTTGATATTTTAACGTCTAATATGAACAGGAAGTGAGTTATGAATTTTTGAAAGTCCGACTTTTGCCCTTTTTTGCATGTTTACAGGGGTCATTCTTTTGCACCCTGATCCTAAAGGCTTCATCTGATTGCCTTAAAATTCTGTCTGTAGCATCTGAAGACCTGGCACAAACACTGGGGCTAAAATTTTTTGTTTCCAAAATACTATATGACGGGGGCGGGGCATCAAAGTTTTCACTTAAGATATCCTTCGCCGCAATGGACAAAATGCTTAATAACTCTCCTGCACATGCTGCTAAAAATCCAAAACTTCACATGTACATAAAGAGTCTGTACCTGAAGACATCTATATGTTTATATTCAGTTATACACCTTGCGCCAATCAATATCATTTTTTACATTTTGACGTACTGCACGGTGCCCTTTTAACGAATCTGATTGAAAATTGGCTAGAACAGACTCAAGACATTGATCTTACTCTATCCCTATTTTTGTGACTTTCCTTCGAAGGGCGTGGCTATTACGGTGCCGCAGAGTCTGATTATTCTCCGTG
The DNA here is from genome assembly GCF_059441095.1 of Idiotropiscis lumnitzeri. Taxonomy (NCBI): domain Eukaryota; kingdom Metazoa; phylum Chordata; class Actinopteri; order Syngnathiformes; family Syngnathidae; genus Idiotropiscis; species Idiotropiscis lumnitzeri. The sequence goes on from NW_028283706.1 coordinate 408,292, forward strand.
GCAACAAAAGTTCCTGCAAAATGATTCAGATGATCCATCTTCTCGAAATTTTTCACATTTGAGGATATTCAGGCCCTGAAGACGGCTGCCAACTTATTTTTGATCGCAGTGGTAGCGCCACCAACTGGTTAAAACAAATACAAATTATTTTCGTTGATTTTTTTCTCCGGGCAGGTTAACAAAATCTACCTTACATTTGCTCGGATGAGTGTTTAGGCCTTGAGGATGTCACAATACGAAAGTCTTTCGCCTTCTTCAGAGTGTCACATGATGGTGTCTTGTGGCCCGTCTTTATCAGCTGATGTTCCATGAGGGCGTGACTTACCTGTCACAAGAATGAAGGCAAGTCACGCCCCCCGCTGTCCGTTCACTCCGCCAAAATGCTGCTCCAGGTGGTAGAGAGGATGAAGGCTCCCTTGTCTCTGTTCATGGTTTTTATGCCTCGCTTGCAGATCTCAATGGCCTCTCTGATCCAGCGCTGTTGTTTGTTCTCTTCGGTGCGGATGACCCTGCCCTTCTCCCGGTCCATGATGTGGTTTTCCCTTTTGCAGTGGTCAGTGATTGCTGATTTGTAATGTTCATGTTGTGCTTGTTCTTTGACTGCTCTGATTTTTCATTTTTTTGACAGGTAAGTCACACCCTCATGGAACATCAGCTGATAAAGACGGGTCTCAAGACACCATCATGCGACACTCTGAAGAAGGCGAAAGACTCGCCGAAACATGTCAGGTAAAAAATTTACCTAAAACATAATTGTCTGCTTTTAATGAATCAGTCAAATATCAATAATAAGAGGACAAAATGAACCTAATACAAATAAACGAATGCTTAATAACTCCCCTGCACATGCTCCTAAAAATCCAAACCTTCACCTGTAAATAAAACGTCCCGACCTGAAGACATCTTAATGTTATTATTTTGTTATACACACAGTGCCGCCAAGTGGAATCAAAAATTTGTTTTTATTTTAATTTTCACGTACTGCACGGTGCCCTTTTGACGAATCCGACTGAAAATTAGTCAGAAAAGACTCAAGACAATGATCTTACTCTCTGCCGAATTTTGTGACGTTTTGGCAAAAGGCGTGGCTATTAAGGTGCTGAAAAGTCCGATTGTACTCTGTGGCAACAAAAGCTCCGGCAACATGACTCAGATGATCCTATCTTCTCGAAGTTGTACACATTTGAGGATACCTCAGCCCTGAAGACATCTACCAACTTATTTTACATCGTAGTAGTAGCGCCACCAACTGGTAAAAGCTAATACAAGTTATTTTCTTGGATGTTTTTCTCCGTGCAACTCAACAAGGTCGCCCTCATATATGCTCGGATGACTGTTTCGGCCATGAGGATGTCACAATACGAAATTCGTGATTTTTCGTGAAAAGTTGTGGGAGTGGCATTGCACTGTTCGGCAATAAAACAAAGCTGATTATGAGGTTCTAAATATGAACGACAACTCGTAAAACTTTACACACACATCAGGCCGAGCAAATTTATCAATATTTTATACGTTAGTTGTGCAGCTTTTTTGAAATGGCTCGCCATGGCCCTCGAGAAATGTTAAAAAAAAGCAGCTCTGGTTGAATGTTTCACCTCGCTTTTTGTAAATTTTATGGAGTACAGTGAACTCTCTGTTATCGCGGTTAATGGGGACCGAGACCATCCGCGAAAACTGAAAATCCGCGAAGTAGCGGCGCACCTTCAAAAATGCTTAAAAAAAATATACAATATATATAATAAATATATATATATATATATATATATATATATATATATACGGGGAGAGAGAGAGTGAAATTCATGTTATAACAAAAAAACCAAATTATTATTAAAACGTATTATTTTTTTATTCCCCAGCCATTCTTTTTGTATTTATTTAATTACTCCGACTTTTACCTGCTGGTACGCCGTCCGGTGTGCCCTGTGAAATGAAAGGTGGCATTCTTTATTTATTTATTCATTTATTCATTCATAACTGACAGCCTCGCGCTCCGCTCGTGCCCGGGCAGAAGAGGTGCTCCAATTTGGCTTAACTGTGACACACGCCCGTCCTCCTCCCCCGGAGCTTCCATTCGGTTAAACTTAGGGGCCGCTTGGCACCGCCCGTGCCCGGGGAAGGTGCTCCTCTTCGGCTTACTGTGACGCGAGCATGCCCTCCTCCTCCGGAGCTTCCATTCGGTTAAACTTAGGGGCCGCTTGGAACCGCCCGTGCCCGGGGAAGGTGCTCCTCTTCGGCTTAGTGTGACGCGAGCATGCCCTCCTCCTCCGGAGCTTCCATTCGGTTAAACTTAGGGGCCGCTTGGCACCGCCCGTGCCCGGGGAAGGTGCTCCTCTACGACTTAACTGCCACGCACGCTGGCCGGAGCTCTGGTACGGTCCGAACCGCGCGAAACGTCGCCACCGATCGTGTCCGGGGGAACGTGCTCTTCTTCGTCCACTCTCCTCTTCGCCCACGCTCTTCTTCGGCGCACGCCGGCCGTCTAACCGCTCCAGCGCCCCGTCGTGCCGCTCGGCGAAACTACAATGCCCCCGAATATTTTTTAGACCCGCGAAGCACTGAACCCGCGAAAGGTGAACCGCGAAGTAGCGAGGGTTCACTGTATGTATAAGACCAAGACCTACAAAAAAGTCTCTTGGAGCAATGAGCTAGGTTTTACAGGAAGTCGGCCATTTTGAATTTACTTAAAAGGGGGCGGGTCACCACAATGGACTTTGTGTAGAAATTATTATTGGGGCCCGAGCAGCGACCGCGGCGAGGTCCCTATTGTTTTTGTAGAAAATATTATTACTTTTATTATTATTATTATTATTATTATTAGGGCCTGAGCAGCGACCGCTGCGAAGTCCCTATTGTTTTTGTAGAAATTATTATTATTATTATTTTTCCGATTGTTCGATCGCATTTTTGACCCCCGAAACATGCACAAAAACTCACCAAACTTGGCAGTCTCATCGGGCATGGCGAAAAATTTGATATTTTAACGTCTAATATGAACAGGAAGTGAGTTATGAATTTTTGAAAGTCCGACTTTTGCCCTTTTTTGCATGTTTACAGGGGTCATTCTTTTGCACCCTGACCCTAAAGGCTTCATCTGATTGCCTTAAAATTCTGTCTGTAGCATCTGAAGACCTGGCACAAACACTGGGGCTAAAATTTTTTGTTTCCGAAATACTATATGACGGGGGCGGGGCATCAAAGTTTTCACTTAAGATTTCCTTCGCCGCAATGGACAAAATGCTTAATAACTCTCCTGCACATGCTGCTAAAAATCCAAAACTTCACATGTACATAAAGAGTCTGTACCTGAAGACATCTATATGTTTATATTCAGTTATACACCTTGCGCCAATCAATATCATTTTTTACATTTTGACGTACTGCACGGTGCCCTTTTAACGAATCTGATTGAAAATTGGCTAGAAAAGACTCAAGACATTGATCTTACTCTATCCCTATTTTTGTGACTTTCCTTCGAAGGGCGTGGCTATTACGGTGCCGCAGAGTCTGATTATTCTCCGTGGCAACAAAAGTTCCTGCAAAATGATTCAGATGATCCATCTTCTCGAAATTTTTCACATTTGAGGATATTCAGGCCCTGAAGACGGCTGCCAACTTATTTTTGATCGCAGTGGTAGCGCCACCAACTGGTTAAAACAAATACAAATCATTTTCGTTGATTTTTTTCTCCGGGCAGGTTAACAAAATCTACCTTGCATTTGCTCGGATGAGTGTTTAGGCCTTGAGGATGTCACAATACGAAAGTCTTTCGCCTTCTTCAGAGTGTCACATGATGGTGTCTTGTGGCCCGTCTTTATCAGCTGATGTTCCATGAGGGCGTGACTTACCTGTCACAAGAATGAAGGCAAGTCACGCCCCCCGCTGTCCGTTCACTCCGCCAAAATGCTGCTCCAGGTGGTAGAGAGGATGAAGGCTCCCTTGTCTCTGTTCATGGTTTTTATGCCTCGCTTGCAGATCTCAATGGCCTCTCTGATCCAGCGCTGTTGTTTGTTCTCTTCGGTGCGGATGACCCTGCCCTTCTCCCGGTCCATGATGTGGTTTTCCCTTTTGCAGTGGTCAGTGATTGCTGATTTGTAATGTTCATGTTGTGCTTGTTCTTTTACTGCTCTGATTTTTCATTTTTTTGACAGGTAAGTCACACCCTCATGGAACATCAGCTGATAAAGACGGGTCTCAAGACACCATCATGCGACACTCTGAAGTAGGCGAAAGACTCGCCGAAACATGTCAGGTAAAAAATTAACCTAAAACATAATTGTCTGCTTTTAATGAATCAGTCAAATATCAATAATAAGAAGACAAAATGAACCTAATACAAATAAATGAATGCTTAATAACTCCCCTGCACATGCTCCTAAAAATCCAAACCTTCACCTGTAAATAAAACGTCCCGACCTGAAGACATCTTAATGTTATTATTTTGTTATACACACAGTGCCGCCAAGTGGAATCAAAAATTTGTTTTTATTTTAATTGTCACGTACTGCACGGTGCCCTTTTGACGAATCCGACTGAAAATTAGTCAGAAAAGACTCAAGACAATGATCTTACTCTCTGCCGAATTTTGTGACGTTTTGGCAAAAGGCGTGGCTATTAAGGTGCTGAAAAGTCCGATTGTACTCTGTGGCAACAAAAGCTCCGGCAACATGACTCAGATCATCCTATCTTCTCGAAGTTGTACACATTTGAGGATACTTCAGCCCTGAAGACATCTACCAACTTATTTTATATCGTAGTAGTAGCGCCACCAACTGGTAAAAGCTAATACAAGTTATTTTCTTGGATGTTTTTCTCCGTGCAACTCAACAAGGTCGCCCTCATATATGCTCGGATGACTGTTTCGGCCATGAGGATGTCACAATACGAAATTCGTGATTTTTCGTGAAAAGTTGTGGGAGTGGCATTGCACTGTTCGGCAATAAAACAAAGCTGATTATGAGGTTCTAAATATGAACGACAACTCGTAAAACTTTACACACACATCAGGCCGAGCAAATTTATCAATATTTTATACGTTAGTTGTGCAGCTTTTTTGAAATGGCTCGCCATGGCCCTCGAGAAATGTTAAAAAAAAGCAGCTCTGGTTGAGTGTTTCACCTCGCTTTTTGTAAATTTTATGGAGTACAGTGAACCCTCGGTTATCGCGGTTAATGGGGACCGAGACCACCCGCGAAAACTGAAAATCCGCGAAGTAGCGGCGCACCTTCAAAAATGCTTAAAAAAAATATACAATATATATAATAAATATATATATATATATATATATATATATATATATATATATATATATATATATATATATATATATATATACGGGGAGAGAGAGAGTGAAATTCATGTTATAACAAAAAAACCAAATTATTATTAAAACGTATTATTTTTTTATTCCCCAGCCATTCTTTTTGTATTTATTTAATTACTCCGACTTTTACCTGCTGGTACGCCGTCCGGTGTGCCCTGTGAAATGAAAGGTGGCATTCTTTATTTATTTATTCATTTATTCATTCATAACTGACAGCCTCGCGCTCCGCTCGTGCCCGGGCAGAAGAGGTGCTCCAATTTGGCTTAACTGTGACACACGCCCGTCCTCCTCCCCCGGAGCTTCCATTCGGTTAAACTTAGGGGCCGCTTGGCACCGCCCGTGCCCGGGGAAGGTGCTCCTCTTCGGCTTACTGTGACGCGAGCATGCCCTCCACCTCCGGAGCTTCCATTCGGTTAAACTTAGGGGCCGCTTGGAACCGCCCGTGCCCGGGGAAGGTGCTCCTCTTCGGCTTACTGTGACGCGAGCATGCCCTCCTCCTCCGGAGCTTCCATTCGGTTAAACTTAGGGGCCGCTTGGCACCGCCCGTGCCCGGGGAAGGTGCTCCTCTACGGCTTAACTGCCACGCACGCTGGCCGGAGCTCTGGTACGGTCCGAACCGCGCGAAACGTCGCCACCGATCGTGTCCGGGGGAACGTGCTCTTCTTCGTCCACTCTCCTCTTCGCCCACGCTCTTCTTCGGCGCACGCCGGCCGTCTAACCGCTCCAGCGCCCCGTCGTGCCGCTCGGCGAAACTACAATGCCCCCGAATATTTTTTAGACCCGCGAAGCACTGAACCTGCGAAAGGTGAACCGCGAAGTAGCGAGGGTTCACTGTATGTATAAGACCAAGACCTACAAAAAAGTCTCTTGGAGCAATGAGCTAGGTTTTACAGGAAGTCGGCCATTTTGAATTTACTTAAAAGGGGGCGGGTCACCACAATGGACTTTGTGTAGAAATTATTATTGGGGCCCGAGCAGCGACCGCGGCGAGGTCCCTATTGTTTTTGTAGAAAATATTATTACTTTTATTATTATTATTATTATTATTATTAGGGCCTGAGCAGCGACCGCTGCGAAGTCCCTATTGTTTTTGTAGAAATTATTATTATTATTATTTTTCCGATTGTTCGATCGCATTTTTGACCCCCGAAACATGCACAAAAACTCACCAAACCTGGCAGTCTCATCGGGCATGGCGAAAAATTTGATATTTTAACGTCTAATATGAACAGGAAGTGAGTTATGAATTTTTGAAAGTCCGACTTTTGCCCTTTTTTGCATGTTTACAGGGGTCATTCTTTTGCACCCTGATCCTAAAGGCTTCATCTGATTGCCTTAAAATTCTGTCTGTAGCATCTGAAGACCTGGGACAAACACTGGGGCTAAAATTTTTTGTTTCCGAAATACTATATGACGGGGGCGGGGCATCAAAGTTTTCACTTAAGATTTCCTTCGCCGCAATGGACAAAATGCTTAATAACTCTCCTGCACATGCTGCTAAAAATCCAAAACTTCACATGTACATAAAGAGTCTGTACCTGAAGACATCTATATGTTTATATTCAGTTATACACCTTGCGCCAATCAATATCATTTTTTACATTTTGACGTACTGCACGGTGCCCTTTTAACGAATCTGATTGAAAATTGGCTAGAAAAGACTCAAGACATTGATCTTACTCTATCCCTATTTTTGTGACTTTCCTTCGAAGGGCGTGGCTATTACGGTGCCGCAGAGTCTGATTATTCTCCGTGGCAACAAAAGTTCCTGCAAAATGATTCAGATGATCCATCTTCTCGAAATTTTTCACATTTGAGGATATTCAGGCCCTGAAGACGGCTGCCAACTTATTTTTGATCGCAGTGGTAGCGCCACCAACTGGTTAAAACAAATATAAATTATTTTCGTTGATGTTTTTCTCCGGGCATGTTAACAAAATCTACCTTATATTTGCTCGGATGAGTGTTTAGGCCTTGAGCATGTCACAATACGAAAGTCTTTCGCCTTCTTCAGAGTGTCACATGATGGTGTCTTGTGACCCGCCTTTATCAGCTGATGTTCCATGAGGGCGTGACTTACCTGTCACAAGAATGAAGGCAAGTCACGCCCCCCGCTGTCCGTTCACTCCACCAAGATGCTGGTCCAGGTGGTAGAGAGGATGAAGGCTCCCTTGTCTCTGTTCATGGTTTTTATGCCTCGCTTGCAGATCTCAATGGCCTCTCTGATCCAGCGCTGTTGTTTGTTCTCTTCTGTGCGGATGACCCTGCCCTTCTCCCGGTCCATGATGTGGTTTTCCCTTTTGCAGTGGTCAGTGATTGCTGATTTGTAATGTTCATGTTGTGCTTGTTCTTTTACTGCTCTGATTTTTTTCATTTTTTTGACAGGTAAGTCACACCCTCATGGAACATCAGCTCAAGACACCATCATGCGACACTCTGAAGTAGGCGAAAGACTCGCCGAAACATGTCAGGTAAAAAATTAACCTAAAACATAATTGTCTGCTTTTAATGAATCAGTCAAATATCAATAATAAGAAGACAAAATGAACCTAATACAAATAAATGAATGCTTAATAACTCCCCTGCACATGCTCCTAAAAATCCAAACCTTCACCTGTAAATAAAACGTCCCGACCTGAAGACATCTTAATGTTATTATTTTGTTATACACACAGTGCCGCCAAGTGGAATCAAAAATTTGTTTTTATTTTAATTGTCACGTACTGCACGGTGCCCTTTCGACGAATCCGACTGAAAATTAGTCAGAAAAGACTCAAGACAATGATCTTACTCTCTGCCGAATTTTGTGACGTTTTGGCAAAAGGCGTGGCTATTACGGTGCTGAAAAGTCCGATTGTACTCTGTGGCAACAAAAGCTCCAGCAACATGACTCAGATGATCCTATCTTCTCGAAGTTGCACACATTTGAGGATACTTCAGCCCTGAAGACATCTACCAACTTATTTTTCATCGTAGTAGTAGCGCCCCCAACTGGTAAAAGCTAATACAAGTTATTTTCTTGGATGTTTTTCTCCGTGCAACTCAACAAGGTCGCCCTCATATATGCTCGGATGACTGTTTCGGCCATGAGGATGTCACAATACGAAATTCGTCCTTTTTCATGAAAAGTTGTGGGAGTGGCATTGCACTGTTCGGCAATAAAACAAAGCTGATTATGAGGTTCTAAATATGAACGACAACTCGTGAAACTTTACACACACATCAGGCCGAGCAAATTTATCAATATTTTATACGTTAGTTGTGCAGCTTTTTTGAAATGGCTCGCCATGGCCCTCGAGAAATTTTCAAAAAAGCAGCCCTGGTTGAGTGTTTCACCTCGCTTTTTGTAAATTTTATGGAGTACAGTGAACCCTCGGTTATCGCGGTTAATGGGGACCGAGACCACCCGCGAAAACTGAAAATCCGCGAAGTAGCGGCGCACCTTCAAAAATGCTTAAAAAAAATATACAATATATATAATAAATATATAAATATATATATATATATATATATATATATATATATATATATATATATATATATACGGGGAGAGAGCGAGTGAAATTCATGTTATAACAAAAAAACCAAATTATTATTAAAACGTATTATTTTTTTATTCCCCAGCCATTCTTTTTGTATTTATTTAATTACTCCGACTTTTACCTGCTGGTACGCCGTCCGGTGTGCCCTGTGAAATGAAAGGTGGCATTCTTTATTTATTTATTCATTTATACATTCATAACTGACAGCCTCGCGCTCCGCTCGTGCCCGGGCAGAAGAGGTGCTCCAATTTGGCTTAACTGTGACACACGCCCGTCCTCCTCCCCCGGAGCTTCCATTCGGTTAAACTTAGGGGCCGCTTGGCACCGCCCGTGCCCGGGGAAGGTGCTCCTCTTCGGCTTACTGTGACGCGAGCATGCCCTCCTCCTCCGGAGCTTCCATTCGGTTAAACTTAGGGGCCGCTTGGAACCGCCCGTGCCCGGGGAAGGTGCTCCTCTTCGGCTTACTGTGACGCGAGCATGCCCTCCTCCTCCGGAGCTTTCATTCGGTTAAACTTAGGGGCCGCTTGGCACTGCCCGTGCCCGGGGAAGGTGCTCCTCTACGGCTTAACTGCCACGCACGCTGGCCGGAGCTCTGGTACGGTCCGAACCGCGCGAAACGTCGCCACCGATCGTGTCCGGGGGAACGTGCTCTTCTTCGTCCACTCTCCTCTTCGCCCACGCTCTTCTTCGGCGCACGCCGGCCGTCTAACCGCTCCAGCGCCCCGTCGTGCCGCTCGGCGAAACTACAATGCGCCCGAATATTTTTTAGACCCGCGAAGCACTGAACCCGCGAAAGGTGAACCGCGAAGTAGCGAGGGTTCACTGTATGTATAAGACCAAGACCTACAAAAAAGTCTCTTGGAGCAATGAGCTAGGTTTTACAGGAAGTCGGCCATTTTGAATTTACTTAAAAGGGGGCGGGTCACCACAATGGACTTTGTGTAGAAATTATTATTGGGGCCCGAGCAGCGACCGCGGCGAGGTCCCTATTGTTTTTGTAGAAAATATTATTACTTTTATTATTATTATTATTATTATTATTAGGGCCTGAGCAGCGACCGCTGCGAAGTCCCTATTGTTTTTGTTGAAATTATTATTATTATTATTTTTCCGATTGTTCGATCGCATTTTTGACCCCTGAAACATGCACAAAAACTCACCAAACTTGGCAGTCTCATCGGGCATGGCGAAAAATTTGATATTTTAACGTCTAATATGAACAGGAAGTGAGTTATGAATTTTTGAAAGTCCGACTTTTGCCCTTTTTTGCATGTTTACAGGGGTCATTCTTTTGCACCCTGATCCTAAAGGCTTCATCTGATTGCCTTAAAATTCTGTCTGTAGCATCTGAAGACCTGGCACAAACACTGGGGCTAAAATTTTTTGTTTCCGAAATACTATATGACGGGGGCGGGGCATCAAAGTTTTCACTTAAGATTTCCTTCGCCGCAATGGACAAAATGCTTAATAACTCTCCTGCACATGCTGCTAAAAATCCAAAACTTCACATGTACATAAAGAGTCTGTACCTGAAGACATCTATATGTTTATATTCAGTTATACACCTTGCGCCAATCAATATCATTTTTTACATTTTGACGTACTGCACGGTGCCCTTTTAACGAATCTGATTGAAAATTGGCTAGAAAAGACTCAAGACATTGATCTTACTCTATCCCTATTTTTGTGACTTTCCTTCGAAGGGCGTGGCTATTACGGTGCCGCAGAGTCTGATTATTCTCCGTGGCAACAAAAGTTCCTGCAAAATGATTCAGATGATCCATCTTCTCGAAATTTTTCACATTTGAGGATATTCAGGCCCTGAAGACGGCTGCCAACTTATTTTTGATCGCAGTGGTAGCGCCACCAACTGGTTAAAACAAATACAAATCATTTTCGTTGATTTTTTTCTCCGGGCAGGTTAACAAAATCTACCTTACATTTGCTCGGATGAGTGTTTAGGCCTTGAGGATGTCACAATACGAAAGTCTTTCGCCTTCTTCAGAGTGTCACATGATGGTGTCTTGTGGCCCGTCTTTATCAGCTGATGTTCCATGAGGGCGTGACTTACCTGTCACAAGAATGAAGGCAAGTCACGCCCCCCGCTGTCCGTTCACTCCGCCAAAATGCTGCTCCAGGTGGTAGAGAGGATGAAGGCTCCCTTGTCTCTGTTCATGGTTTTTATGCCTCGCTTGCAGATCTCAATGGCCTCTCTGATCCAGCGCTGTTGTTTGTTCTCTTCGGTGCGGATGACCCTGCCCTTCTCCCGGTCCATGATGTGGTTTTCCCTTTTGCAGTGGTCAGTGATTGCTGATTTGTAATGTTCATGTTGTGCTTGTTCTTTTACTGCTCTGATTTTTCATTTTTTTGACAGGTAAGTCACACCCTCATGGAACATCAGCTGATAAAGACGGGTCTCAAGACACCATCATGCGACACTCTGAAGAAGGCGAAAGACTCGCCGAAACATGTCAGGTAAAAAATTAACCTAAAACATAATTGTCTGCTTTTAATGAATCAGTCAAATATCAATAATAAGAAGACAAAATGAACCTAATACAAATAAATGAATGCTTAATAACTCCCCTGCACATGCTCCTAAAAATCCAAACCTTCACCTGTAAATAAAACGTCCCGACCTGAAGACATCTTAATGTTATTATTTTGTTATACACACAGTGCCGCCAAGTGGAATCAAAAATTTGTTTTTATTTTAATTTTCACGTACTGCACGGTGCCCTTTTGACGAATCCGACTGAAAATTAGTCAGAAAAGACTCAAGACAATGATCTTACTCTCTGCCGAATTTTGTGACGTTTTGGCAAAAGGCGTGGCTATTAAGGTGCTGAAAAGTCCGATTGTACTCTGTGGCAACAAAAGCTCCGGCAACATGACTCAGATCATCCTATCTTCTCGAAGTTGTACACATTTGAGGATACTTCAGCCCTGAAGACATCTACCAACTTATTTTATATCGTAGTAGTAGCGCCACCAACTGGTAAAAGCTAATACAAGTTATTTTCTTGGATGTTTTTCTCCGTGCAACTCAACAAGGTCGCCCTCATATATGCTCGGATGACTGTTTCGGCCATGAGGATGTCACAATACGAAATTCGTGATTTTTCGTGAAAAGTTGTGGGAGTGGCATTGCACTGTTCGGCAATAAAACAAAGCTGATTATGAGGTTCTAAATATGAACGACAACTCGTAAAACTTTACACACACATCAGGCCGAGCAAATTTATCAATATTTTATACGTTAGTTGTGCAGCTTTTTTGAAATGGCTCGCCATGGCCCTCGAGAAATGTTAAAAAAAAGCAGCTCTGGTTGAGTGTTTCACCTCGCTTTTTGTAAATTTTATGGAGTACAGTGAACCCTCGGTTATCGCGGTTAATGGGGACCGAGACCACCCGCGAAAACTGAAAATCCGCGAAGTAGCGGCGCACCTTCAAAAATGCTTAAAAAAAATATACAATATATATAATAAATATATATATATATATATATATATATATATATATATATATATATATATATATATATACGGGGAGAGAGAGAGTGAAATTCATGTTATAACAAAAAAACCAAATTATTATTAAAACGTATTATTTTTTTATTCCCCAGCCATTCTTTTTGTATTTATTTAATTACTCCGACTTTTACCTGCTGGTACGCCGTCCGGTGTGCCCTGTGAAATGAAAGGTGGCATTCTTTATTTATTTATTCATTTATTCATTCATAACTGACATCCTCGCGCTCCGCTCGTGCCCGGGCAGAAGAGGTGCTCCAATTTGGCTTAACTGTGACACACGCCCGTCCTCCTCCGTCCGGAGCTTCCATTCGGTTAAACTTAGGGGCCGCTTGGCACCGCCCGTGCCCGGGGAAGGTGCTCCTCTTCGGCTTACTGTGACGCGAGCATGCCCTCCTCCTCCGGAGCTTCCATTCGGTTAAACTTAGGGGCCGCTTGGAACCGCCCGTGCCCGGGGAAGGTGCTCCTCTTCGGCTTACTGTGACGCGAGCATGCCCTCCTCCTCCGGAGCTTCCATTCGGTTAAACTTAGGGGCCGCTTGGCACCGCCCGTGCCCGGGGAAGGTGCTCCTCTACGGCTTAACTGCCACGCACGCTGGCCGGAGCTCTGGTACGGTCCGAACCGCGCGAAACGTCGCCACCGATCGTGTCCGGGGGAACGTGCTCTTCTTCGTCCACTCTCCTCTTCGCCCACGCTCTTCTTCGGCGCACGCCGGCCGTCTAACCGCTCCAGCGCCCCGTCGTGCCGCTCGGCGAAACTACAATGCCCCCGAATATTTTTTAGACCCGCGAAGCACTGAACCTGCGAAAGGTGAACCGCGAAGTAGCGAGGGTTCACTGTATGTATAAGACCAAGACCTACAAAAAAGTCTCTTGGAGCAATGAGCTAGGTTTTACAGGAAGTCGGCCATTTTGAATTTACTTAAAAGGGGGCGGGTCACCACAATGGACTTTGTGTAGAAATTATTATTGGGGCCCGAGCAGCGACCGCGGCGAGGTCCCTATTGTTTTTGTAGAAAATATTATTACTTTTATTATTATTATTATTATTATTATTAGGGCCTGAGCAGCGACCGCTGCGAAGTCCCTATTGTTTTTGTAGAAATTATTATTATTATTTTTCCGATTGTTCGATCGCATTTTTGACCCCCGAAACATGCACAAAAACTCACCAAACCTGGCAGTCTCATCGGGCATGGCGAAAAATTTGATATTTTAACGTCTAATATGAACAGGAAGTGAGTTATGAATTTTTGAAAGTCCGACTTTTGCCCTTTTTTGCATGTTTACAGGGGTCATTCTTTTGCACCCTGATCCTAAAGGCTTCATCTGATTGCCTTAAAATTCTGTCTGTAGCATCTGAAGACCTGGGACAAACACTGGGGCTAAAATTTTTTGTTTCCGAAATACTATATGACGGGGGCGGGGCATCAAAGTTTTCACTTAAGATTTCCTTCGCCGCAATGGACAAAATGCTTAATAACTCTCCTGCACATGCTGCTAAAAATCCAAAACTTCACATGTACATAAAGAGTCTGTACCTGAAGACATCTATATGTTTATATTCAGTTATACACCTTGCGCCAATCAATATCATTTTTTACATTTTGACGTACTGCACGGTGCCCTTGTAACGAATCTGATTGAAAATTGGCTAGAAAAGACTCAAGACATTGATCTTACTCTATCCCTATTTTTGTGACTTTCCTTCGAAGGGCGTGGCTATTACGGTGCCGCAGAGTCTGATTATTCTCCGTGGCAACAAAAGTTCCTGCAAAATGATTCAGATGATCCATCTTCTCGAAATTTTTCACATTTGAGGATATTCAGGCCCTGAAGACGGCTGCCAACTTATTTTTGATCGCAGTGGTAGCGCCACCAACTGGTTAAAACAAATATAAATTATTTTCGTTGATGTTTTTCTCCGGGCATGTTAACAAAATCTACCTTATATTTGCTCGGATGAGTGTTTAGGCCTTGAGCATGTCACAATACGAAAGTCTTTCGCCTTCTTCAGAGTGTCACATGATGGTGTCTTGTGACCCGCCTTTATCAGCTTATGTTCCATGAGGGCGTGACTTACCTGTCACAAGAATGAAGGCAAGTCACGCCCCCCGCTGTCCGTTCACTCCGCCAAGATGCTGGTCCAGGTGGTAGAGAGGATGAAGGCTCCCTTGTCTCTGTTCATGGTTTTTATGCCTCGCTTGCAGATCTCAATGGCCTCTCTGATCCAGCGCTGTTGTTTGTTCTCTTCTGTGCGGATGACCCTGCCCTTCTCCCGGTCCATGATGTGGTTTTCCCTTTTGCAGTGGTCAGTGATTGCTGATTTGTAATGTTCATGTTGTGCTTGTTCTTTTACTGCTCTGATTTTTTTCATTTTTTTGACAGGTAAGTCACACCCTCATGGAACATCAGCTCAAGACACCATCATGCGACACTCTGAAGTAGGCGAAAGACTCGCCGAAACATGTCAGGTAAAAAATTAACCTAAAACATAATTGTCTGCTTTTAATGAATCAGTCAAATATCAATAATAAGAAGACAAAATGAACCTAATACAAATAAATGAATGCTTAATAACTCCCCTGCACATGCTCCTAAAAATCCAAACCTTCACCTGTAAATAAAACGTCCCGACCTGAAGACATCTTAATGTTATTATTTTGTTATACACACAGTGCCGCCAAGTGGAATCAAAAATTTGTTTTTATTTTAATTGTCACGTACTGCACGGTGCCCTTTCGACGAATCCGACTGAAAATTAGTCAGAAAAGACTCAAGACAATGATCTTACTCTCTGCCGAATTTTGTGACGTTTTGGCAAAAGGCGTGGCTATTACGGTGCTGAAAAGTCCGATTGTACTCTGTGGCAACAAAAGCTCCAGCAACATGACTCAGATGATCCTATCTTCTCGAAGTTGCACACATTTGAGGATACTTCAGCCCTGAAGACATCTACCAACTTATTTTTCATCGTAGTAGTAGCGCCCCCAACTGGTAAAAGCTAATACAAGTTATTTTCTTGGATGTTTTTCTCCGTGCAACTCAACAAGGTCGCCCTCATATATGCTCGGATGACTGTTTCGGCCATGAGGATGTCACAATACGAAATTCGTCCTTTTTCATGAAAAGTTGTGGGAGTGGCATTGCACTGTTCAGCAATAAAACAAAGCTGATTATGAGGTTCTAAATATGAACGACAACTCGTGAAACTTTACACACACATCAGGCCGAGCAAATTTATCAATATTTTATACGTTAGTTGTGCAGCTTTTTTGAAATGGCTCGCCATGGCCCTCGAGAAATGTTCAAAAAAGCAGCCCTGGTTGAGTGTTTCACCTCGCTTTTTGTAAATTTTATGGAGTACAGTGAACCCTCGGTTATCGCGGTTAATGGGGACCGAGACCACCCGCGAAAACTGAAAATCCGCGAAGTAGCGGCGCACCTTCAAAAATGCTTAAAAAAAATATATAATAAATATATAAATATATATATATATATATATATATATATATATATATATATATATATATATATATATATATATATATACGGGGGGAGAGAGAGAGAGAGAGAGTGAAATTCATGTTATAACAAAAAAAACAAATTATTATTAAAACTTATTATTTTTTTATTCCCCAACCATTCTTTTTGTATTTATTTAATTACTCCGACTTTTACCTGCTGGTACGCCGTCCGGTGTGCCCTGTGAAATGAAAGGTGGCATTCTTTATTTATTTATTCATTTATTCATTCATAACTGACAGCCTCGCGCTCCGCTTGTGCCCGGCAGAAGAGGTGCTCCAATTCGGCTTAACTGTGACACACGCCCGCCCTCCTCCCCCGGAGCTTCCATTCGGTTAAACTTAGGGGCCGCTTGGCACCGCCCGTGCCCGGGGAAGGTGCTCCTCTTCGGCTTACTGTGACGCGAGCATGCCCTCCTCCTCCGGAGCTTCCATTCGGTTAAACTTAGGGGCCGCTTGGAACCGCCCGTGCCCGGGGAAGGTGCTCCTCTTCGGCTTACTGTGACGCGAGCATGCCCTCCTCCTCCGGAGCTTCCAGTCGGTTAAACTCAGGGGCCGCTTGGAACCGCCCGTGCCCGGGGAAGGTGCTCCTCTACGGCTTAACTGCCACGCACGCCGGCCGGAGCTCTGGTACGGTCCGAACCGCGCGAAACGTCGCCACCGATCGTGTCCGGGGGAACGTGCTCTTCTTCGTCCACTCTCCTCTTCGCCCACGCTCTTCTTCGGCGCACGCCGGCCGTCTAACCGCTCCAGCGCCCCGTCGTGCCGCTCGGCGAAACTACAATGCCCCCGAATATTTTTTAGACCCGCGAAGCACTGAACCCGCGAAAGGTGAACCTCGAAGTAGCGAGGGTTCACTGTATGTATAAGACCAAGACCTACAAAAAAGTCTCTTGGAGCAATGAGCTAGGTTTTACAGGAAGTCGGCCATTTTGAATTTACTTAAAAGGGGGCGGGTCTCCACAATGGACTTTGTGTAGAAATTATTATTGGGGCCCGAGCAGCGACCGCGGCGAGGTCCCTATTGTTTTTGTAGAAAATATTATTACTTTTATTATTATTATTATTATTATTATTATTATTATTAGGGCCTGAGCAGCGACCGCTGCGAAGTCCCTATTGTTTTTGTAGAAATTATTATTATTATTATTTTTCCGATTGTTCGATCGCATTTTTGACCCCCGAAACATGCACAAAAACTCACCAAACTTGGCAGTCTCATCGGGCATGGCGAAAAATTTGATATTTTTTAACGTCTAATATGAACAGGAAGTGAGTTATGAATTTTTGAAAGTCCGACTTTTGCCCTTTTTTGCATGTTTACAGGGGTCATTCTTTTGCACCCTGATCCTAAAGGCTTCATCTGATTGCCTTAAAGTTCTGTCTGGAGCATCTTAAGACCTGGGACAAACACTGGGGCTAAAATTTTTTGTTTCCGAAATACTATATGACGGGGGCGGGGCTTCAAAGTTTTCACTTAAGATTTCCTTCGCCGCAATGGACAAAATGCTTAATAACTCTCCTGCCCGTGCTGCTAAAAATCCAAAACTTCACATGTACATAAAGAGTCGGTACCTGAAGACATCTATATGTTTATATTCAGTTATACACCTTGCGCCAATCAATATAAATGTTTACATTTTGACGTACTGCACGGTGCCCTTTTAACGAATCCGACTGAAAATTGGCTAGAAAAGACTCAAGACATTGATCTTACTCTATCCCTATTTCTATGACTTTCCTTCAAAGGGCGTGGCTATTACGGTGCCGCAGAGTCTGATTATTCTCCGTGGCAACAAAAGTTCCTGCAAAATGATTCAGATGATCCATCTTCTGGAAATCTTTCACATTTGAGGATATTCAGGCCCTGAAGACGGCTGCCAACTTATTTTTGATCGCAGTGGTAGCGCCACCAACTGGTTAAAACAAATACAAATTATTTTCGTTGATGTTTTTCTCCGGGCAGGTTAACAAAATCTACCTTATATTTGCTCGGATGAGTGTTTAGGCCTTGAGCATGTCACAATACGAAAGTCTTTCGCCTTCTTCAGAGTGTCACATGATGGTGTCTTGTGACCCGTCTTTATCAGCTGATGTTCCATGAGGGCGTGACTTACCTGTCACAAGAATGAAGGCAAGTCACGCCCCCCGCTGTCCGTTCACTCCGCCAAGATGCTGGTCCAGGTGGTAGAGAGGATGAAGGCTCCCTTGTCTCTGTTCATGGTTTTTATGCCTCGCTTGCAGATCTCAATGGCCTCTCTGATCCAGCGCTGTTGTTTGTTCTCTTCTGTGCGGATGACCCTGCCCTTCTCCCGGTCCATGATGTGGTTTTCCCTTTTGCAGTGGTCAGTGATTGCTGATTTGTAATGTTCATGTTGTGCTTGTTCTTTTACTGCTCTGATTTTTTCATTTTTTTGACAGGTAAGTCACACCCTCATGGAACATCAGCTCAAGACACCATCATGCGACACTCTGAAGAAGGCGAAAGACTCGCCGAAACATGTCAGGTAAAAAATTAACCTAAAACATAATTGTCTGCTTTTAATGAATCAGTCAAATATCAATAATAAGAAGACAAAATGAACCTAATACAAATAAATGAATGCTTAATAACTCCCCTGCACATGCTCCTAAAAATCCAAACCTTCACCTGTAAATAAAACGTCCCGACCTGAAGACATCTTAATGTTATTATTTTGTTATACACACAGTGCCGCCAAGTGGAATCAAAAATTTGTTTTTATTTTAATTTTCACGTACTGCATGGTGCCCTTTTGACGAATCCGACTGAAAATTAGTCAGAAAAGACTTAAGACAATGATCTTACTCTCTGCCGAATTTTGTGACGTTTTGGCAAAAGGCGTGGCTATTAAGGTGCTGAAAAGTCCGATTGTACTCTGTGGCAACAAAAGCTCCGGCAACATGACTCAGATCATCCTATCTTCTCGAAGTTGTACACATTTGAGGATACTTCAGCCCTGAAGACATCTACCAACTTATTTTACATCGTAGTAGTAGCGCCACCAACTGGTAAAAGCTAATACAAGTTATTTTCTTGGATGTTTTTCTCCGTGCAACTCAACAAGGTCGCCCTCATATATGCTCGGATGACTGTTTCGGCCATGAGGATGTCACAATACGAAATTCGTGATTTTTCGTGAAAAGTTGTGGGAGTGGCATTGCACTGTTCAGCAATAAAACAAAGCTGATTATGAGGTTCTAAATATGAACGACAACTCGTAAAACTTTACACACACATCAGGCCGAGCAAATTTATCAATATTTTATACGTTAGTTGTGCAGCTTTTTTGAAATGGCTCGCCATGGCCCTCGAGAAATGTAAAAAAAAAACAGCTCTGGTTGAGTGTTTCACCTCGCTTTTTGTAAATTTTATGGAGTACAGTGAACCCTCGGTTATCGCGGTTAATGGGGACCGAGACCACCCGCGAAAACTGAAAATCCGCGAAGTAGCGGCGCACCTTCAAAAATGCTTAAAAAAAATATACAATATATATAATAAATATATAAATATATATATATATATATATATATATATATATATATATATATATACGGGGAGAGAGAGAGTGAAATTCATGTTATAACAAAAAAACCAAATTATTATTAAAACGTATTATTTTTTTATTCCCCAGCCATTCTTTTTGTATTTATTTAATTACTCCGACTTTTACCTGCTGGTACGCCGTCCGGTGTGCCCTGTGAAATGAAAGGTGGCATTCTTTATTTATTTATTCATTTATTCATTCATAACTGACAGCCTCGCGCTCCGCTCGTGCCCGGGCAGAAGAGGTGCTCCAATTTGGCTTAACTGTGACACACGCCCGTCCTCCTCCCCCGGAGCTTCCATTCGGTTAAACTTAGGGGCCGCTTGGCACCGCCCGTGCCCGGGGAAGGTGCTCCTCTTCGGCTTACTGTGACGCGAGCATGCCCTCCTCCTCCGGAGCTTCCATTCGGTTAAACTTAGGGGCCGCTTGGAACCGCCCGTGCCCGGGGAAGGTGCTCCTCTTCGGCTTACTGTGACGCGAGCATGCCCTCCTCCTCCGGAGCTTCCATTCGGTTAAACTTAGGGGCCGCTTGGCACTGCCCGTGCCCGGGGAAGGTGCTCCTCTACGGCTTAACTGCCACGCACGCTGGCCGGAGCTCTGGTACGGTCCGAACCGCGCGAAACGTCGCCACCGATCGTGTCCGGGGGAACGTGCTCTTCTTCGTCCACTCTCCTCTTCGCCCACGCTCTTCTTCGGCGCACGCCGGCCGTCTAACCGCTCCAGCGCCCCGTCGTGCCGCTCGGCGAAACTACAATGCCCCCGAATATTTTTTAGACCCGCGAAGCACTGAACCCGCGAAAGGTGAACCGCGAAGTAGCGAGGGTTCACTGTATGTATAAGACCAAGACCTACAAAAAAGTCTCTTGGAGCAATGAGCTAGGTTTTACAGGAAGTCGGCCATTTTGAATTTACTGAAAAGGGGGCGGGTCACCACAATGGACTTTGTGTAGAAATTATTATTGGGGCCCGAGCAGCGACCGCGGCGAGGTCCCTATTGTTTTTGTAGAAGATATTATTACTTTTATTATTATTATTATTATTATTATTAGGGTCTGAGCAGCGACCGCTGCGAAGTCCCTATTGTTTTTGTAGAAATTATTATTATTATTATTTTTCCGATTGTTCGATCGCATTTTTGACCCCCGAAACATGCACAAAAACTCACCAAACTTGGCAGTCTCATCGGGCATGGCGAAAAATTTGATATTTTAACGTCTAATATGAACAGGAAGTGAGTTATGAATTTTTGAAAGTCCGACTTTTGCCCTTTTTTGCATGTTTACAGGGGTCATTCTTTTGCACCCTGATCCTAAAGGCTTCATCTGATTGCCTTAAAATTCTGTCTGTAGCATCTGAAGACCTGGCACAAACACTGGGGCTAAAATTTTTTGTTTCCGAAATACTATATGACGGGGGCGGGGCATCAAAGTTTTCACTTAAGATTTCCTTCGCCGCAATGGACAAAATGCTTAATAACTCTCCTGCACATGCTGCTAAAAATCCAAAACTTCACATGTACATAAAGAGTCTGTACCTGAAGACATCTATATGTTTATATTCAGTTATACACCTTGCGCCAATCAATATCATTTTTTACATTTTGACGTACTGCACGGTGCCCTTTTAACGAATCTGATTGAAAATTGGCTAGAAAAGACTCAAGACATTGATCTTACTCTATCCCTATTTTTGTGACTTTCCTTCGAAGGGCGTGGCTATTACGGTGCCGCAGAGTCTGATTATTCTCCGTGGCAACAAAAGTTCCTGCAAAATGATTCAGATGATCCATCTTCTCGAAATTTTTCACATTTGAGGATATTCAGGCCCTGAAGACGGCTGCCAACTTATTTTTGATCGCAGTGGTAGCGCCACCAACTGGTTAAAACAAATACAAATCATTTTCGTTGATTTTTTTCTCCGGGCAGGTTAACAAAATCTACCTTACATTTGCTCGGATGAGTGTTTAGGCCTTGAGGATGTCACAATACGAAAGTCTTTCGCCTTCTTCAGAGTGTCACATGATGGTGTCTTGTGGCCCGTCTTTATCAGCTGATGTTCCATGAGGGCGTGACTTACCTGTCACAAGAATGAAGGCAAGTCACGCCCCCCGCTGTCCGTTCACTCCGCCAAAATGCTGCTCCAGGTGGTAGAGAGGATGAAGGCTCCCTTGACTCTGTTCATGGTTTTTATGCCTCGCTTGCAGATCTCAATGGCCTCTCTGATCCAGCGCTGTTGTTTGTTCTCTTCGGTGCGGATGACCCTGCCCTTCTCCCGGTCCATGATGTGGTTTTCCCTTTTGCAGTGGTCAGTGATTGCTGATTTGTAATGTTCATGTTGTGCTTGTTCTTTTACTGCTCTGATTTTTCATTTTTTTGACAGGTAAGTCACACCCTCATGGAACATCAGCTGATAAAGACGGGTCTCAAGACACCATCATGCGACACTCTGAAGAAGGCGAAAGACTCGCCGAAACATGTCAGGTAAAAAATTAACCTAAAACATAATTGTCTACTTTTAATGAATCAGTCAAATATCAATAATAAGAAGACAAAATGAACCTAATACAAATAAATGAATGCTTAATAACTCCCCTGCACATGCTCCTAAAAATCCAAACCTTCACCTGTAAATAAAACGTCCCGACCTGAAGACATCTTAATG
This sequence comes from Idiotropiscis lumnitzeri, assembly GCF_059441095.1. Classification (NCBI taxonomy): domain Eukaryota; kingdom Metazoa; phylum Chordata; class Actinopteri; order Syngnathiformes; family Syngnathidae; genus Idiotropiscis; species Idiotropiscis lumnitzeri. Next base: position 430,437 of record NW_028283706.1, read on the forward strand.
TTATTATTTTGTTATACACACAGTGCCGCCAAGTGGAATCAAAAATTTGTTTTTATTTTAATTTTCACGTACTGCACGGTGCCCTTTTGACGAATCCGACTGAAAATTAGTCAGAAAAGACTCAAGACAATGACCTTACTCTCTGCCGAATTTTGTGACGTTTTGGCAAAAGGCGTGGCTATTAAGGTGCTGAAAAGTCCGATTGTACTCTGTGGCAACAAAAGCTCCGGCAACATGACTCAGATCATCCTATCTTCTCGAAGTTGTACACATTTGAGGATACTTCAGCCCTGAAGACATCTACCAACTTATTTTATATCGTAGTAGTAGCGCCACCAACTGGTAAAAGCTAATACAAGTTATTTTCTTGGATGTTTTTCTCCGTGCAACTCAACAAGGTCGCCCTCATATATGCTCGGATGACTGTTTCGGCCATGAGGATGTCACAATACGAAATTCGTGATTTTTCGTGAAAAGTTGTGGGAGTGGCATTGCACTGTTCGGCAATAAAACAAAGCTGATTATGAGGTTCTAAATATGAACGACAACTCGTAAAACTTTACACACACATCAGGCCGAGCAAATTTATCAATATTTTATACGTTAGTTGTGCAGCTTTTTTGAAATGGCTCGCCATGGCCCTCGAGAAATGTTAAAAAAAAGCAGCTCTGGTTGAGTGTTTCACCTCGCTTTTTGTAAATTTTATGGAGTACAGTGAACCCTCGGTTATCGCGGTTAATGGGGACCGAGACCACCCGCGAAAACTGAAAATCCGCGAAGTAGCGGCGCACCTTCAAAAATGCTTAAAAAAAATATACAATATATATAATAAATATATATATATATATATATATATATATATATATATATATACGGGGAGAGAGAGAGTGAAATTCATGTTATAACAAAAAAACCAAATTATTATTAAAACGTATTATTTTTTTATTCCCCAGCCATTCTTTTTGTATTTATTTAATTACTCCGACTTTTACCTGCTGGTACGCCGTCCGGTGTGCCCTGTGAAATGAAAGGTGGCATTCTTTATTTATTTATTCATTTATTCATTCATAACTGACAGCCTCGCGCTCCGCTCGTGCCCGGGCAGAAGAGGTGCTCCAATTTGGCTTAACTGTGACACACGCCCGTCCTCCTCCGTCCGGAGCTTCCATTCGGTTAAACTTAGGGGCCGCTTGGCACCGCCCATGCCCGGGGAAGGTGCTCCTCTTCGGCTTACTGTGACGCGAGCATGCCCTCCTCCTCCGGAGCTTCCATTCGGTTAAACTTAGGGGCCGCTTGGAACCGCCCGTGCCCGGGGAAGGTGCTCCTCTTCGGCTTACTGTGACGCGAGCATGCCCTCCTCCTCCGGAGCTTCCATTCGGTTAAACTTAGGGGCCGCTTGGCACCGCCCGTGCCCGGGGAAGGTGCTCCTCTACGGCTTAACTGCCACGCACGCTGGCCGGAGCTCTGGTACGGTCCGAACCGCGCGAAACGTCGCCACAGATCGTGTCCGGGGGAACGTGCTCTTCTTCGTCCACTCTCCTCTTCGCCCGCGCTCTTCTTCGGCGCACGCCGGCCGTCTAACCGCTCCAGCGCCCCGTCGTGCCGCTCGGCGAAACTACAATGCCCCCGAATATTTTTTAGACCCGCGAAGCACTGAACCTGCGAAAGGTGAACCGCGAAGTAGCGAGGGTTCACTGTATGTATAAGACCAAGACCTACAAAAAAGTCTCTTGGAGCAATGAGCTAGGTTTTACAGGAAGTCGGCCATTTTGAATTTACTTAAAAGGGGGCGGGTCACCACAATGGACTTTGTGTAGAAATTATTATTGGGGCCCGAGCAGCGACCGCGGCGAGGTCCCTATTGTTTTTGTAGAAAATATTATTACTTTTATTATTATTATTATTATTATTATTAGGGCCTGAGCAGCGACCGCTGTGAAGTCCCTATTGTTTTTGTAGAAATTATTATTATTATTTTTCCGATTGTTCGATCGCATTTTTAACCCCCGAAACATGCACAAAAACTCACCAAACCTGGCAGTCTCATCGGGCATGGCGAAAAATTTGATATTTTAACGTCTAATATGAACAGGAAGTGAGTTATGAATTTTTGAAAGTCCGACTTTTGCCCTTTTTTGCATGTTTACAGGGGTCATTCTTTTGCACCCTGATCCTAAAGGCTTCATCTGATTGCCTTAAAATTCTGTCTGTAGCATCTGAAGACCTGGGACAAACACTGGGGCTAAAATTTTTTGTTTCCGAAATACTATATGACGGGGGCGGGGCATCAAAGTTTTCACTTAAGATTTCCTTCGCCGCAATGGACAAAATGCTTAATAACTCTCCTGCACATGCTGCTAAAAATCCAAAACTTCACATGTACATAAAGAGTCTGTACCTGAAGACATCTATATGTTTATATTCAGTTATACACCTTGCGCCAATCAATATCATTTTTTACATTTTGACGTACTGCACGGTGCCCTTGTAACGAATCTGATTGAAAATTGGCTAGAAAAGACTCAAGACATTGATCTTACTCTATCCCTATTTTTGTGACTTTCCTTCGAAGGGCGTGGCTATTACGGTGCCGCAGAGTCTGATTATTCTCCGTGGCAACAAAAGTTCCTGCAAAATGATTCAGATGATCCATCTTCTCGAAATTTTTCACATTTGAGGATATTCAGGCCCTGAAGACGGCTGCCAACTTATTTTTGATCGCAGTGGTAGCGCCACCAACTGGTTAAAACAAATATAAATTATTTTCGTTGATGTTTTTCTCCGGGCATGTTAACAAAATCTACCTTATATTTGCTCGGATGAGTGTTTAGGCCTTGAGCATGTCACAATACGAAAGTCTTTCGCCTTCTTCAGAGTGTCACATGATGGTGTCTTGTGACCCGCCTTTATCAGCTGATGTTCCATGAGGGCGTGACTTACCTGTCACAAGAATGAAGGCAAGTCACGCCCCCCGCTGTCCGTTCACTCCGCCAAGATGCTGGTCCAGGTGGTAGAGAGGATGAAGGCTCCCTTGTCTCTGTTCATGGTTTTTATGCCTCGCTTGCAGATCTCAATGGCCTCTCTGATCCAGCGCTGTTGTTTGTTCTCTTCTGTGCGGATGACCCTGCCCTTCTCCCGGTCCATGATGTGGTTTTCCCTTTTGCAGTGGTCAGTGATTGCTGATTTGTAATGTTCATGTTGTGCTTGTTCTTTTACTGCTCTGATTTTTCATTTTTTTGACAGGTAAGTCACACCCTCATGGAACATCAGCTGATAAAGACGGGTCTCAAGACACCATCATGCGACACTCTGAAGAAGGCGAAAGACTCGCCGAAACATGTCAGGTAAAAAATTAACCTAAAACATAATTGTCTGCTTTTAATGAATCAGTCAAATATCAATAATAAGAAGACAAAATGAACCTAATACAAATAAATGAATGCTTAATAACTCCCCTGCACATGCTCCTAAAAATCCAAACCTTCACCTGTAAATAAAACGTCCCGACCTGAAGACATCTTAATGTTATTATTTTGTTATACACACAGTGCCGCCAAGTGGAATCAAAAATTTGTTTTTATTTTAATTTTCACGTACTGCACGGTGCCCTTTTGACGAATCCGACTGAAAATTAGTCAGAAAAGACTCAAGACAATGATCTTACTCTCTGCCGAATTTTGTGACGTTTTGGCAAAAGGCGTGGCTATTAAGGTGCTGAAAAGTCCGATTGTACTCTGTGGCAACAAAAGCTCCGGCAACATGACTCAGATCATCCTATCTTCTCGAAGTTGTACACATTTGAGGATACTTCAGCCCTGAAGACATCTACCAACTTATTTTATATCGTAGTAGTAGCGCCACCAACTGGTAAAAGCTAATACAAGTTATTTTCTTGGATGTTTTTCTCCGTGCAACTCAACAAGGTCGCCCTCATATATGCTCGGATGACTGTTTCGGCCATGAGGATGTCACAATACGAAATTCGTGATTTTTCGTGAAAAGTTGTGGGAGTGGCATTGCACTGTTCGGCAATAAAACAAAGCTGATTATGAGGTTCTAAATATGAACGACAACTCGTAAAACTTTACACACACATCAGGCCGAGCAAATTTATCAATATTTTATACGTTAGTTGTGCAGCTTTTTTGAAATGGCTCGCCATGGCCCTCGAGAAATGTTAAAAAAAAGCAGCTCTGGTTGAGTGTTTCACCTCGCTTTTTGTAAATTTTATGGAGTACAGTGAACCCTCGGTTATCGCGGTTAATGGGGACCGAGACCACCCGCGAAAACTGAAAATCCGCGAAGTAGCGGCGCACCTTCAAAAATGCTTAAAAAAAATATACAATATATATAATAATATATATATATATATATATATATATATATATATATATATATATATATATATATATATACGGGGAGAGAGAGAGTGAAATTCATGTTATAACAAAAAAACCAAATTATTATTAAAACGTATTATTTTTTTATTCCCCAGCCATTCTTTTTGTATTTATTTAATTACTCCGACTTTTACCTGCTGGTACGCCGTCCGGTGTGCCCTGTGAAATGAAAGGTGGCATTCTTTATTTATTTATTCATTTATTCATTCATAACTGACAGCCTCGCGCTCCGCTCGTGCCCGGGCAGAAGAGGTGCTCCAATTTGGCTTAACTGTGACACACGCCCGTCCTCCTCCGTCCGGAGCTTCCATTCGGTTAAACTTAGGGGCCGCTTGGCACCGCCCGTGCCCGGGGAAGGTGCTCCTCTTCGGCTTACTGTGACGCGAGCATGCCCTCCTCCTCCGGAGCTTCCATTCGGTTAAACTTAGGGGCCGCTTGGAACCGCCCGTGCCCGGGGAAGGTGCTCCTCTTCGGCTTACTGTGACGCGAGCATGCCCTCCTCCTCCGGAGCTTCCATTCGGTTAAACTTAGGGGCCGCTTGGCACCGCCCGTGCCCGGGGAAGGTGCTCCTCTACGGCTTAACTGCCACGCACGCTGGCCGGAGCTCTGGTACGGTCCGAACCGCGCGAAACGTCGCCACCGATCGTGTCCGGGGGAACGTGCTCTTCTTCGTCCACTCTCCTCTTCGCCCACGCTCTTCTTCGGCGCACGCCGGCCGTCTAACCGCTCCAGCGCCCCGTCGTGCCGCTCGGCGAAACTACAATGCCCCCGAATATTTTTTAGACCCGCGAAGCACTGAACCTGCGAAAGGTGAACCGCGAAGTAGCGAGGGTTCACTGTATGTATAAGACCAAGACCTACAAAAAAGTCTCTTGGAGCAATGAGCTAGGTTTTACAGGAAGTCGGCCATTTTGAATTTACTTAAAAGGGGGCGGGTCACCACAATGGACTTTGTGTAGAAATTATTATTGGGGCCCGAGCAGCGACCGCGGCGAGGTCCCTATTGTTTTTGTAGAAAATATTATTACTTTTATTATTATTATTATTATTATTATTAGGGCCTGAGCAGCGACCGCTGCGAAGTCCCTATTGTTTTTGTAGAAATTATTATTATTATTTTTCCGATTGTTCGATCGCATTTTTGACCCCCGAAACATGCACAAAAACTCACCAAACCTGGCAGTCTCATCGGGCATGGCGAAAAATTTGATATTTTAACGTCTAATATGAACAGGAAGTGAGTTATGAATTTTTGAAAGTCCGACTTTTGCCCTTTTTTGCATGTTTACAGGGGTCATTCTTTTGCACCCTGATCCTAAAGGCTTCATCTGATTGCCTTAAAATTCTGTCTGTAGCATCTGAAGACCTGGGACAAACACTGGGGCTAAAAATTTTTGTTTCCGAAATACTATATGACGGGGGCGGGGCATCAAAGTTTTCACTTAAGATTTCCTTCGCCGCAATGGACAAAATGCTTAATAACTCTCCTGCACATGCTGCTAAAAATCCAAAACTTCACATGTACATAAAGAGTCTGTACCTGAAGACATCTATATGTTTATATTCAGTTATACACCTTGCGCCAATCAATATCATTTTTTACATTTTGACGTACTGCACGGTGCCCTTTTAACGAATCTGATTGAAAATTGGCTAGAAAAGACTCAAGACATTGATCTTACTCTATCCCTATTTTTGTGACTTTCCTTCGAAGGGCGTGGCTATTACGGTGCCGCAGAGTCTGATTATTCTCCGTGGCAACAAAAGTTCCTGCAAAATGATTCAGATGATCCATCTTCTCGAAATTTTTCACATTTGAGGATATTCAGGCCCTGAAGACGGCTGCCAACTTATTTTTGATCGCAGTAGTAGCGCCACCAACTGGTTAAAACAAATATAAATTATTTTCGTTGATGTTTTTCTCCGGGCATGTTAACAAAATCTACCTTATATTTGCTCGGATGAGTGTTTAGGCCTTGAGCATGTCACAATACGAAAGTCTTTCGCCTTCTTCAGAGTGTCACATGATGGTGTCTTGTGACCCGCCTTTATCAGCTGATGTTCCATGAGGGCGTGACTTACCTGTCACAAGAATGAAGGCAAGTCACGCCCCCCGCTGTCCGTTCACTCCGCCAAGATGCTGGTCCAGGTGGTAGAGAGGATGAAGGCTCCCTTGTCTCTGTTCATGGTTTTTATGCCTTGCTTGCAGATCTCAATGGCCTCTCTGATCCAGCGCTGTTGTCTGTTCTCTTCTGTGCGGATGACCCTGCCCTTCTCCCGGTCCATGATGTGGTTTTCCCTTTTGCAGTGGTCAGTGATTGCTGATTTGTAATGTTCATGTTGTGCTTGTTCTTTTACTGCTCTGATTTTTTTCATTTTTTTGACAGGTAAGTCACACCCTCATGGAACATCAGCTCAAGACACCATCATGCGACACTCTGAAGTAGGCGAAAGACTCGCCGAAACATGTCAGGTAAAAAATTAACCTAAAACATAATTGTCTGCTTTTAATGAATCAGTCAAATATCAATAATAAGAAGACAAAATGAACCTAATACAAATAAATGAATGCTTAATAACTCCCCTGCACATGCTCCTAAAAATCCAAACCTTCACCTGTAAATAAAACGTCCCGACCTGAAGACATCTTAATGTTATTATTTTGTTATACACACAGTGCCGCCAAGTGGAATCAAAAATTTGTTTTTATTTTAATTGTCACGTACTGCACGGTGCCCTTTCGACGAATCCGACTGAAAATTAGTCAGAAAAGACTCAAGACAATGATCTTACTCTCTGCCGAATTTTGTGACGTTTTGGCAAAAGGCGTGGCTATTACGGTGCTGAAAAGTCCGATTGTACTCTGTGGCAACAAAAGCTCCAGCAACATGACTCAGATGATCCTATCTTCTCGAAGTTGCACACATTTGAGGATACTTCAGCCCTGAAGACATCTACCAACTTATTTTTCATCGTAGTAGTAGCGCCCCCAACTGGTAAAAGCTAATACAAGTTATTTTCTTGGATGTTTTTCTCCGTGCAACTCAACAAGGTCGCCCTCATATATGCTCGGATGACTGTTTCGGCCATGAGGATGTCACAATACGAAATTCGTCCTTTTTCATGAAAAGTTGTGGGAGTGGCATTGCACTGTTCGGCAATAAAACAAAGCTGATTATGAGGTTCTAAATATGAACGACAACTCGTGAAACTTTACACACACATCAGGCCGAGCAAATTTATCAATATTTTATACGTTAGTTGTGCAGCTTTTTTGAAATGGCTCGCCATGGCCCTCGAGAAATGTTCAAAAAAGCAGCCCTGGTTGAGTGTTTCACCTCGCTTTTTGTAAATTTTATGGAGTACAGTGAACCCTCGGTTATCGCGGTTAATGGGGACCGAGACCACCCGCGAAAACTGAAAATCCGCGAAGTAGCGGCGCACCTTCAAAAATGCTTAAAAAAAAATATATAATAAATATATAAATATATATATATATATATATATATATATATATATATATATATATATATACGGGGGGAGAGAGAGAGAGAGAGAGTGAAATTCATGTTATAACAAAAAAAAAAAATTATTATTAAAACTTATTATTTTTTTATTCCCCAACCATTCTTTTTGTATTTATTTAATTACTCCGACTTTTACCTGCTGGTACGCCGTCCGGTGTGCCCTGTGAAATGAAAGGTGGCATTCTTTATTTATTTATTCATTTATTCATTCATAACTGACAGCCTCGCGCTCCGCTTGTGCCCGGCAGAAGAGGTGCTCCAATTCGGCTTAACTGTGACACACGCCCGCCCTCCTCCCCCGGAGCTTCCATTCGGTTAAACTTAGGGGCCGCTTGGCACCGCCCGTGCCCGGGGAAGGTGCTCCTCTTCGGCTTACTGTGACGCGAGCATGCCCTCCTCCTCCGGAGCTTCCATTCGGTTAAACTTAGGGGCCGCTTGGAACCGCCCGTGCCCGGGGAAGGTGCTCCTCTTCGGCTTACTGTGACGCGAGCATGCCCTCCTCCTCCGGAGCTTCCATTCGGTTAAACTCAGGGGCCGCTTGGAACCGCCCGTGCCCGGGGAAGGTGCTCCTCTACGGCTTAACTGCCACGCACGCCGGCCGGAGCTCTGGTACGGTCCGAACCGCGCGAAACGTCGCCACCGATCGTGTCCGGGGGAACGTGCTCTTCTTCGTCCACTCTCCTCTTCGCCCACGCTCTTCTTCGGCGCACGCCGGCCGTCTAACCGCTCCAGCGCCCCGTCGTGCCGCTCGGCGAAACTACAATGCCCCCGAATATTTTTTAGACCCGCGAAGCACTGAACCCGCGAAAGGTGAACCTCGAAGTAGCGAGGGTTCACTGTATGTATAAGACCAAGACCTACAAAAAAGTCTCTTGGAGCAATGAGCTAGGTTTTACAGGAAGTCGGCCATTTTGAATTTACTTAAAAGGGGGCGGGTCTCCACAATGGACTTTGTGTAGAAATTATTATTGGGGCCCGAGCAGCGACCGCGGCGAGGTCCCTATTGTTTTTGTAGAAAATATTATTACTTTTATTATTATTATTATTATTATTATTATTATTATTAGGGCCTGAGCAGCGACCGCTGCGAAGTCCCTATTGTTTTTGTAGAAATTATTATTATTATTATTTTTCCGATTGTTCGATCGCATTTTTGACCCCCGAAACATGCACAAAAACTCACCAAACTTGGCAGTCTCATCGGGCATGGCGAAAAATTTGATATTTTTTAACGTCTAATATGAACAGGAAGTGAGTTATGAATTTTTGAAAGTCCGACTTTTGCCCTTTTTTGCATGTTTACAGGGGTCATTCTTTTGCACCCTGATCCTAAAGGCTTCATCTGATTGCCTTAAAGTTCTGTCTGGAGCATCTTAAGACCTGGGACAAACACTGGGGCTAAAATTTTTTGTTTCCGAAATACTATATGACGGGGGCGGGGCTTCAAAGTTTTCACTTAAGATTTCCTTCGCCGCAATGGACAAAATGCTTAATAACTCTCCTGCCCGTGCTGCTAAAAATCCAAAACTTCACATGTACATAAAGAGTCGGTACCTGAAGACATCTATATGTTAATATTCAGTTATACACCTTGCGCCAATCAATATAAATGTTTACATTTTGACGTACTGCACGGTGCCCTTTTAACGAATCCGACTGAAAATTGGCTAGAAAAGACTCAAGACATTGATCTTACTCTATCCCTATTTTTATGACTTTCCTTCAAAGGGCGTGGCTATTACGGTGCCGCAGAGTCTGATTATTCTCCGTGGCAACAAAAGTTCCTGCAAAATGATTCAGATGATCCATCTTCTGGAAATCTTTCACATTTGAGGATATTCAGGCCCTGAAGACGGCTGCCAACTTATTTTTGATCGCAGTGGTAGCGCCACCAACTGGTTAAAACAAATACAAATTATTTTCGTTGATGTTTTTCTCCGGGCAGGTTAACAAAATCTACCTTATATTTGCTCGGATGAGTGTTTAGGCCTTGAGCATGTCACAATACGAAAGTCTTTCGCCTTCTTCAGAGTGTCACATGATGGTGTCTTGTGACCCGCCTTTATCAGCTGATGTTCCATGAGGGCGTGACTTACCTGTCACAAGAATGAAGGCAAGTCACGCCCCCCGCTGTCCGTTCACTCCGCCAAGATGCTGGTCCAGGTGGTAGAGAGGATGAAGGCTCCCTTGTCTCTGTTCATGGTTTTTATGCCTCGCTTGCAGATCTCAATGGCCTCTCTGATCCAGCGCTGTTGTTTGTTCTCTTCGGTGCGGATGACCCTGCCCTTCTCCCGGTCCATGATGTGGTTTTCCCTTTTGCAGTGGTCAGTGATTGCTGATTTGTAATGTTCATGTTGTGCTTGTTCTTTTACTGCTCTGATTTTTCATTTTTTTGACAGGTAAGTCACACCCTCATGGAACATCAGCTGATAAAGACGGGTCTCAAGACACCATCATGCGACACTCTGAAGAAGGCGAAAGACTCGCCGAAACATGTCAGGTAAAAAATTAACCTAAAACATAATTGTCTGCTTTTAATGAATCAGTCAAATATCAATAATAAGAAGACAAAATGAACCTAATACAAATAAATGAATGCTTAATAACTCCCCTGCACATGCTCCTAAAAATCCAAACCTTCACCTGTAAATAAAACGTCCCGACCTGAAGACATCTTAATGTTATTATTTTGTTATACACACAGTGCCGCCAAGTGGAATCAAAAATTTGTTTTTATTTTAATTTTCACGTACTGCACGGTGCCCTTTTGACGAATCCGACTGAAAATTAGTCAGAAAAGACTCAAGACAATGATCTTACTCTCTGCCGAATTTTGTGACGTTTTGGCAAAAGGCGTGGCTATTAAGGTGCTGAAAAGTCCGATTGTACTCTGTGGCAACAAAAGCTCCGGCAACATGACTCAGATCATCCTATCTTCTCGAAGTTGTACACATTTGAGGATACTTCAGCCCTGAAGACATCTACCAACTTATTTTATATCGTAGTAGTAGCGCCACCAACTGGTAAAAGCTAATACAAGTTATTTTCTTGGATGTTTTTCTCCGTGCAACTCAACAAGGTCGCCCTCATATATGCTCGGATGACTGTTTCGGCCATGAGGATGTCACAATACGAAATTCGTGATTTTTCGTGAAAAGTTGTGGGAGTGGCATTGCACTGTTCGGCAATAAAACAAAGCTGATTATGAGGTTCTAAATATGAACGACAACTCGTAAAACTTTACACACACATCAGGCCGAGCAAATTTATCAATATTTTATACGTTAGTTGTGCAGCTTTTTTGAAATGGCTCGCCATGGCCCTCGAGAAATGTTAAAAAAAAGCAGCTCTGGTTGAGTGTTTCACCTCGCTTTTTGTAAATTTTATGGAGTACAGTGAACCCTCGGTTATCGCGGTTAATGGGGACCGAGACCACCCGCGAAAACTGAAAATCCGCGAAGTAGCGGCGCACCTTCAAAAATGCTTAAAAAAAATATACAATATATATCATAAATATATAAATATATAAATATATATATATATATATATATATATATATATATATATATATATATATATATATATATATATACGGGGAGAGAGAGAGTGAAATTCATGTTATAACAAAAAAACCAAATTATTATTAAAACGTATTATTTTTTTATTCCCCAGCCATTCTTTTTGTATTTATTTAATTACTCCGACTTTTACCTGCTGGTACGCCGTCCGGTGTGCCCTGTGAAATGAAAGGTGGCATTCTTTATTTATTTATTCATTTATTCATTCATAACTGACAGCCTCGCGCTTCGCTCGTGCCCGGGCAGAAGAGGTGCTCCAATTTGGCTTAACTGTGACACACGCCCGTCCTCCTCCGTCCGGAGCTTCCATTCGGTTAAACTTAGGGGCCGCTTGGCACCGCCCGTGCCCGGGGTAGGTGCTCCTCTTCGGCTTACTGTGACGCGAGCATGCCCTCCTCCTCCGGAGCTTCCATTCGGTTAAACTTAGGGGCCGCTTGGAACCGCCCGTGCCCGGGGAAGGTGCTCCTCTTCGGCTTACTGTGACGCGAGCATGCCCTCCTCCTCCGGAGCTTCCATTCGGTTAAACTTAGGGGCCGCTTGGCACCGCCCGTGCCCGGGGAAGGTGCTCCTCTACGGCTTAACTGCCACGCACGCTGGCCGGAGCTCTGGTACGGTCCGAACCGCGCGAAACGTCGCCACCGATCGTGTCCGGGGGAACGTGCTCTTCTTCGTCCACTCTCCTCTTCGCCCACGCTCTTCTTCGGCGCACGCCGGCCGTCTAACCGCTCCAGCGCCCCGTCGTGCCGCTCGGCGAAACTACAATGCCCCCGAATATTTTTTAGACCCGCGAAGCACTGAACCTGCGAAAGGTGAACCGCGAAGTAGCGAGGGTTCACTGTATGTATAAGACCAAGACCTACAAAAAAGTCTCTTGGAGCAATGAGCTAGGTTTTACAGGAAGTCGGCCATTTTGAATTTACTTAAAAGGGGGCGGGTCACCACAATGGACTTTGTGTAGAAATTATTATTGGGGCCCGAGCAGCGACCGCGGCGAGGTCCCTATTGTTTTTGGAGAAAATATTATTACTTTTATTATTATTATTATTATTATTATTAGGGCCTGAGCAGCGACCGCTGCGAAGTCCCTATTGTTTTTGTAGAAATTATTATTATTATTTTTCCGATTGTTCGATCGCATTTTTGACCCCCGAAACATGCACAAAAACTCACCAAACTTGGCAGTCTCATCGGGCATGGCGAAAAATTTGATATTTTAACGTCTAATATGAACAGGAAGTGAGTTATGAATTTTTGAAAGT